>NC_133619.1:346627562-346843395 GCF_048593235.1 Sminthopsis crassicaudata | reverse complement strand
CACACTTTGCTTGAGTTCATGGAGGACTTTTCAGGTCTTTTTTTTTCCCCAATAGCATTCTGCTCATCCCTTCACATAGAACAACAATATTATATGACAATCATACACCAAAAATTTCCTCCGCCATTCTCCAACTGATTTCCCCTCAATTTCCAATTCTTTGCCCTAAGAAGAGAGGCAAATATTTTTGTACATATAGGTCTTTTTTCCTCTCCCAGTTTAAAATTTCTTTTTAAAGTTTTTAAACTTTCTATTATATGCCTAATAGTGGTATTGTTAAGTCAAAGGATATGAATGGATTTATAGGCCCTTGAGCACAAACATGTCTTTGGATCATTTATCAATTAGGACATGACTAATTTTTTTCTGAATTTGACTCAGTTCCCTCTATGTTTGAGAAATAAGACTTCCTAAAAGAAACTTGCTTCAAAATTATTTTTACATTTATTATTATTAATTGAATTTCCTCCCCATTTATTCTATTCTCTATTCCTTTCACCCTGCCCATCCTCAAGTGTTTTGTTATTGACCACACCCTCTCTTAATATGCCCCTCTCCCTCTTCCCATATCCCATTTTCCTCCTATTTTTCTGCAGTTGATAAATTTCTATGACTATAAGATATTTCTATACCACTACACTAATACTATAAGTCTTTCTATACCACTATAAAAGCATTTTCTTCCCTCATTTTTATGGAAGATAATTTTAACCATTTCACTTCTCCCTTTCCTTTTCTCTAAATGCAGATCTCTTTCCTTAATTAAATCATTTTAAAATATATTATTCCTTCATATTCAACTTACACCTCTGCCTTCTGTTTATATATATATTCCTTCGAAATGCCATAGTAATGAGAAAATTCTAATAAGTTATCATCTTCCCATGTAGGAATGCAAACATATAAACCTAAGTAAGTCCCTTATGACAACACTTTCCTGATTACCTCCTTATGCTGCTCCTGAGTCCTATATTTGAAAATCAAATTTTTTCATCACAAATGCTTGAAAATCCTCTATTTTATTGAATATACACCTTTTCCTTTGAAGGATTATACTCAGTTTTACTGGGTGATTCTTGGTTCAGCTCCATTGCTCTCCAAAATATTATATTCCAAGCCCTCCGGTCTAAAAGCTGCTAAATCTTGTGTTATCTAGACTGTGCCTCCACTGTACTTAAATTATTTTTTTTCTGGATGTTTGCAATATTTTCTCTTTAACCTAGGAAGTCTAGAATTTAATTATAATATTCCTGGGAGTGTTCATCCTGGGATTTCTTTCTGGAAGTGATGTCCAGGCTCTTTTTTTGAGCCTAAATTTCAGATAGACCAATAATTTTTAAAATGATCTCTCCTGGATCTGTTTTCCCAGTCAATTATTTTTCCAATGAGATATTTCAAATTTTTTCTATTTTTTCATTTTTTTGGTTCTGCTTTATTGTGTTTTGATTTCTCATAAAATCATTAGCTTCCATTTGCTCAAATCCAATTTTTAAGGAACTATTTTTCTCAGTGAGCTTTTCTACTTCCTTTTCCAACTGGCCAGTTTTGCTTTTTAAGGCATTCATCTCTTTATTACTTTTTTACTTTTGCTTTTGCATCACTCTCAAAGAATTCTTTTCCTAATTTTCCTTTCTCTCTTTTATTTGATTTTTAAACTCCTTTTTGGGCTTTTCCATGGCCTGAGCCCAATTTTTATTTTTCTTGCAGGTTTTGGATGTAGGAGCTTTGATATTGTTATCATCTTCTGCGTATATGTTTTGATCTTCTTTGTCATTATAGTAACTTTCAATGGTCAGAAACATTTTTTTGTTGCCTGCTTCTTTTCCTAGCCTACTACTTAGCTTTTAACTCTTTGTTAAAGTAGGACTCTTTTTCCAAGGTAGAGAGTGCACTGTTTCGAGCTGCTGGGGATTTATGCAATTGGTTTTCAGAGATACTTCTAGGGACCTGATTACAATCATTCTTTTATGCCCTGTAGCTGTTCCAGCCCTACTTTAGCTGAAGCATCTAGTATGGTAAAACAACAGAGTCCTGCTTTGCTGACATTGGAGCCAGGACTGTGATGGCTCACCTGCACTGGGAATGGATTGCTGAGTCCCATCCCATTGTCACTGATCATCTCCATCAACCTTGCAAGTCCTCCCTGGTGTCCTTTGGCAGACAGGTCCAGAAGCCATTAGCACTGCCACAGAGGTCCTACCTTGTTGATACTGACTCAGGACCAGTGCAAGGGCTGGGTGTGGAGCTGGGCCCAGGTCCAGGCAGCACTAGGATTGCATGCTGGGCTCCCATCCTGGTTCCACAAACCTTTTCTGATGACCTTCCAAGTCCTTTTTGGTGTCTCTGGGCTGAAAGATCTGGAAGTCACCAGTAGTGCCACTGATTCAGAGGTCAAGGAGTTAGGGTTGGGTCTGCACTGGTTGTGCTGACAAGGCCTGCCCTAGAACTGCCCACTGGACTCCCACCCTGGAGTGACAGACCTTTTTCTGCTGTACTTTTAAGTTGCTTTTGGCTGGAAAATGTTCTGCTCCATCTTTTTGGGTGTTCTGATGCTTTCTAAAGTTTGTTTAGAGTCATTATTTAAAGGAATTTGGAGCAGTTTAGGGGACAGATTGAGTGAGTTTCAGTCTTTATTCTGCCATCTTCGCTCCCTATATCATTTTTGTTATCTTGTTTGCTATTAGAATTGTACCAAGGATGTCTTCAGTGAGCCTAAAGATAAACTTATTTCCTTAATATTCCTAAGTGCTAAGAAAATTGTTTTTATTCACCTGTTCAATGGTTCACATGATATTAAATAATAACAAATGAATAGGACAGCTCTTTTGATCTGAATGCCAAACAAAATTAAAAGGATAATTTGTCAATAATTAATAATAACAATTAACAAATATATAACATTTTAAACCTTTAAGAAGTAACTTTATAACATCTGTCCCAAGAAAGCAGAAAGACATCTATCATGGGTAACAATAATCACTCCACACAGACTTTGAGAGAGAAATAGGAGTTACTATGTCTTCCATATGATACCCATTTATCCACTGGAGAAGGAGAAGGAAAAACCTGGAAGATGAGGAAGGAAATAGAAAAAGGGCGAGGGAAGTATAACGAGAGAAGCAAAGAAGAGCTATTTGATTAAATGTTTTTTGTTTTTTTTTCAGAAAAGATTTTACTGTATATTTAAAGTAAACATACCAAAAGGGGCTCATGAACTAGAATCTTGAATACAATCTTGAATATCAATAGAGTGTCTTTTACCTAGCATAACTATGTTAAGGAGCTACATGAAAAGGTAGGTAAATAGGATTTGAACTAGATGATTTCTAAGGTTTTTTTTTTACAACAACCAATTTATGATTCTATAACACAAATAAATTCCTTGAAATAAATAAAATAAAATATTTAGAAGAAACCGGAAATTGAACATTGCTAGGGATAGAACTTTGTGTCAAAGTTCTAACATCTTCCCCAAACTTCCTAAATATATTTGCTAATTTAATATTAAGATATCCCACAGTATTTATTATTTGCTTTCCCCCTTTGCTTATTGCCAAATGATTACTGTGCAAATATGCCACAAATATGCTTCCTACAGAGCCACCCACTTCCAAATCTTCTGTATTTCTTGACATTCTGTTGCTGTTAGCTCATTTTAACATCAACTTTATTTAGGAATCAAGAAGCTTCACCTAATTAAAATCCCAGACATATTTTTATATACATAACTATCTTGTTACAGTCTAGTAGATAAGGAGTAAAAAAGAAAACATCTGAACATTTGATGGACTATTGTTTCATTATTTTCAGATTTTAAGACAAGTTTTCTCTTGAAATAGCCCTACCCTTTCCAATAAAAAAATGTTTTAAAATTGGGCTAACTTGAGGGACAATAATTATTATTATGTCCTGGAATGGATAATGCACGAGACCTTTTCCCACTCACCCACATATTCACTTTTTTAATCTAGAGGTCCTACAAAGTTTAACAAGATAACTTTTCAATAATTAAAAAAAGTTCTATTTCAAGAATGACTGTATTGTATTATCACCCTAAAGGTTGACCTTCAATATTTTCATCTATAAAATGATAGTTGAATGTAATATAATTGGAAGAGTACTAGCTTCAGACTTAGGAGGGACCTTGTATTGTATTATCAGCTAAAATTTTTTGAGAAGAAGCAGTTAGATAAACTGCAGGGTGACTGAGCCATGAGAAATTATTGAGGAAAAGTTGGATATTTGGAGACTGTTCATTCTTGTGAGGTTGATGAAGAATATTCATATCCTAAAATTCTTCACTGATAATAAATGGAATATTTTGAAATTGTTATACATCAAGAGATAACACTAATAATATCAATAATAATAACAATAATAACCATAACCACAACAACAATAATAGTTAACGGGTATTTGACATACTTTCCAATTTGATCCTCACAATTCCCCTGTGAAGTAGGTACTCTCATAATATCCATTTTAGATGCAATAAATCTAAGGTTATTTGTACATGGTTATAATGTATCTGAAGTGATTGCTCTGCCCAAAGGGATATAAATTTTGCTTGCTGAAACCTAGATATCTTGGTGTTTATGGGCTAGGTTTTTTTCCTTTTCCCAATTATATTTGTTCTTTCAGTATGTCAAAATCAAAAATTAAAATTTGGACAATTTACTTTTGTCCCATTAATATCATTTATTATTTCTTGAAATAGAACACTGGAAAAAATCACATTTTGATAAATCCCATTGAATTCATTTGAAGCTACTTAAACCCAAATCACCCTGGCTCTCGCTGATTTTAGCCAATTTGGGTTTTGATGGCACAGAGTAAATGTAAGTAAAATTTGTTTCTGTTCTGGCCAGAAAACCTGAGAATCTTCCCCTCCCAGATTGATTTTATTTTGAGTAGGCAAAAGAAGTTATTTCCCCTACCTCATTTCTTACCCAGCCTTAATTATTGAATGGATGTTGCCTCAGACAAGCTGAGATCTGAAAAGACCTTAGCTTAAAAAAGCCAGGATCTCCCATTGCATCCAGGACCACCTCCAGTCATCCTGATCTATAAATTACCACTGGACTCAGAGAACTCCGGAGCTGATGATTTCACATAGCTCTGCCTTCTTTAATTCACTTGTAAGTCAAGACATCACTTTCCTGATGTCATTGTTTTTCTTCAAAAAATGAAGGACAAATAATCACAATGAGAATGAAATGTAAATGAAATGTAAATTTAATCAAGGTCCCTCCTAAGTCTGAGGCTAGTACTCTTCCAATTATATTACATTCAACTATCATTTTATAGATGAAAATATTGAAGGTCAACCTTTAGGGTGATTATCTTTTTCTTATGAGTAATTATCTTTAACATGATATGTTATATCTATATCTATCTATTTATAAATATAAATATATATCTAAATCTCTCTCTCTCTCTCTCTCTCTCTCTCTCTCTCTCTCTCTCTCTCTCTCTCTATATATATATATATATATATATATATATATATATATATATATATATATATATATATAAAATGAGATAAAGAGATGGGGAGAGATAGTAAAAAACTAAGGGTTTGCAAGATGAGGCAATGAAAGCACAGCAAATTGAGTGTAATATCCCTTTTAGAACCCAGGTATTGTTCCCAAATTGTCACAAATCAAATATGCTATTCTCTTTTCCATTGGTTAGACTGTCAGGTACCTAAGGGCACATTCTATAGATATCTTCCTATGCACAGGACTGGCCATATACTAGAACATTGCTAAATTCCCATGGAATGAATGAATAAATATAAATTAAAAAGACAAGATCCCTGATTTCAAAGAACTTGAAGTCTGGTTAGGAAGAGAAAAGTAATATATAGATGAAAGAGTCAGGAAATAATACTATATGGGGTATTATCCAAAGCTTGACTTTATGATAAACTTCTAGTCTTGATTCTAGGAGGGGAGATATAATAAAGTTATAGAATTAAAGCTAAAAAAAGATCCTTTTACTCATTTTTTTCAGGCAAAGAACCTGAGGTGCAGAAAAGTCAAATGTCTTATATAACATAGCATAACTAACAAGCCAGAATCTGACCTCAGGAATATAAGTGCCTTTAGGATACAAACTGTTTTCATTATTTTATCTTTTTATCCCTAGCACCTAAGGCAAACCCTTATTCTTTAATGGGAAAGAATAATAAAAATTTGTCAAATTGAATTATGTTTTTAATTTTAAAAAACTATATAGAACAATTACACTTGAGAATGTTGAATAATATTACATTTTAAGAAAAATTTTAAAGAAATAATCACCTAGATATTCAGAATCTCATAAAATATACATATGCATACATATACATACATACATACATGTTTAATTTCATCCTGTTTTAACTCTGGATTTAAGTCCATATCTTTTGAACTTATCTTGATTTTTTATCTTACCACCCTTCTCAGATAACTCTGAGATTTCAGTTCAGATAAGCATCACTGGTCTTTGCTGGAATTTGTCTTCAATTGTTATTGAGTTTTCTCTGGCTTAGCTAGAGAGGAGCAGCCTAACCAGCAGAAAATTGTTCTTTAATTAACAATGACCTCAAGAATGAAGGACAAACAATAACCACAATGATCTTCCAGGGAAGGGGACAGCCTTTAAGGCAATAGAACTTAGAGTTTTCTGTATAATAGGTAATCTTTTCACCCCATCAATATGTACACACACACACACACACACACACACACACACACACACACACACAAAGACACTTTAAATGGGGGGAAAGTATTAGCCTATGGAAAGGATCATGAAAATTATTATTTTTATTTTAATAGTTTTTATTTACCAGATATATGCATGGGCAATTTTACAACATTGACAATTGCCAAAACTTTTGTTCTAATTTTTCCCTCCTTCTCCCCTCCCCCTGGTTGGCAGGTTGACCAATACATGTTAAATGATCATGAAAATTATTACAAAAATTTATGACATTACTAAAAAAGTATATGAAGTAGCTGCATTTACAGTGAAAACTACTTTTTATATGTTCAGGGCCACAAAGATTTGGGAGAAAGACCATAGAAAAGAAAGGTTGAAATTATCAATGATATTGGCTAAAGTGATGAAGGGGAAAGTGACAAATGTTGGAGGGAGATAGAAAAACAGGATAGATCTGTGAGCTGAATCAATGATTTTGAAGAGTGATTTAGAATTATGTTCAAAGAGTTATTAAACTTCCTATACTCTTTGACCCAACAATACCACTATTAACTCTGTTTCCCAAAATGAATATGGAAAAAGGAGAAAAAAATCTATATATTCTAAAATATTTATAATGGCTCTCTCTGTAGTGTCAAAGAACTAGAAATTACAGAGATGCTCATCAATTAGGAATGACTAAACAAATTGTGATGTTTGTATGTAATAGAAGATTACTCTACTATAAGAAATGATGAGCTCAATGATTTTAGAAAAGCATTGAGAGACCTGAATGAAAATAATTAAGAATGAAATGAATAGAACAAAGAAAAATTGTGTACCTTAACAACAATATTGTTTTAAGAACTTCAAGCACCTAAGTCAGTCTGAATATTATAAATACCCAAATTAATCACATGGATCCTATGAAGGAAGATGCTGTTTGAATCCAGAGAAAGAACTGACATATATACATATATATGTATGTGTGTATCACACACATATGTGTATCTAATGATAGTCATTTGTAGGTTCAAAGGGCAAGGCAGAGAAAAAAAAAAAGAAAGTCAAAAGAAGATTGTGCATTTGAAAGGGATACCAAGGTGCACATAATGGATTTTCAATTTCAAGTACAATCCTCTTTTTCTATTCCACTTTGTTATAAAAATGCTTCTTTTATTTATTTCTTAAATTCAGAATAAAACAAATAAATTTGAAAAAGATTCAAGGATAAAATCCCCCACCCTAACAGATGTATATTCAGTTGTACTCTGAGATTAGGAGTAAAATTTTGCATTTTCTTGATCACTTAGTATGGTGTCTGACAAATGGAAGTTTAATGAATGTTTGTTGATTGATTGACTAGCCTCTCTTCTTCCTTAAATTCAAATTTTAGTCATCCCTTTCCCTGGAGAAAATGGTGAAACAGGAAAAGATGACTTTCATATCTTCCTAATAACATTTTCAGTGCCTTTTGATTTTTTCAACCATTCTCCAGCTTCCTCTCTTGGCATTCATTGATTGCCTAGAGCCTTCCATAGCAACATCGAATTTGGATAGAATTGCTCAGTCAACAGTCTTTGCTCCAGGATTTTGTTGACTTCATTAAATTTTCTTTCTGCCAACTACTTTTCTTGTGGGAAAAGAATATAGATCTTACTTATCCTTCAAGATCCATCTAATTCCTAATTCCCATGAAACCTTTCACTCACAAGATCAGTCAACTCTAATCTTTCCCTTCTCATGCCATCCATGAGTTTCCCTGATACATGGATAGAATAGACAACTGTATATACAATTATGAAGTGCCGTAGGAATTTTGGAAAGCCTGTCACAATGTTAAGTATAAAGCTGATGGTTAAAAAATCCTTTATTTACCACTATCAACTTTAGTGTGAGCATAATGATTGACTCATATTTAGAAAGGATGCCCCCAAAGTGTCAGTTTTAATAGCTTAAAATTATACTAAATTTTTTGGAACATCTAGCATAACATCTTCTGGTTTAAAAAACATTGAAGAGTACTTAGGCAAAAAGAGATGGATTTACTTAGTGTCACATAGCTAGAAAGTGCCAAATTCTAGACTGAAATCTAGGTCTTTTGATTTTAAATACACCATTCTTTTCACTATATTATGATGTTTTAATATGCCAAATGTGTCCCCTTTGAAGTGTTACTACCAGATAATAGTTTAATGTACCACCCCTTTAGGGTTAACATTTTGAAAAAGCACTTCTGTAGATTTAAAGTCTTGAGTAACTGAGCCTCAACAGCTAGAATTTTTGGTACTCTGGAAGGATGGCAGGGGGACATGTAAAGACAAAGAAGCATTCTCCTCTACCTTTAACATTATAAAACTGTAAAAAACAAAAGCAGGTTTCTCTATCTCTAATAACTTTGGATACTATGGAGCTAATCACTCCCACTGAGAGGACGTTGACTTTAAAAGAACTATTTAAAAATAATATTGTACACTGATTCTTGGTTTATTCCCTGCATGATACATCTTGTACTAAACAGAATCATTTTTGTATCTTTTCAAGGCCTTTCCATCAATGTCTCTTGCCTTATGATTTCCCTCATTAAGCAGTTCAAGTTTCTGTTCTTCCTTCAAACTTGCTTGTCATTATCTTGAAAGATTTCTAGTAAATACATTATCTTAGATACAAGTCTCTTGTATCTAAGGGGCTAAAGAAGAGGAAATTTTTAGTTCCTGCTCAAAACTGTTTACTCAATTTATAAATCTCCTACTGCCAAGAAACAGAAATTGCACTCGTGGTGAGGCAGCCCACAGCAGGATTCTGAGATGTATGGCTTGGAGATGGAGGCAGCTTCTGCCTCACGTGTAACTCCTTGAGTGTGTCCTCTAGCTACCACTGTCCATCTACCACCATGGGCTTGCAGGTGCTTAAACATTCATATGGATAAATAACCCAGGTAGCTTTGAAGTTTCAGTTTAGCTGGAATAAAGACAGAGAATACCAGGCTGTAGCCAGGACCTTTTTTCCCATACCCAATACCCCAACTCTCAGCATTCACATGCTCTTAAGTGAACACATATGCCCTTTATTCAACTCCATCCTGTTACTACCAAGATCATCGGGGAAAAAATCTCACTGCAGCTTCCCAATGCAATCTTTGCAAACCTCTTCACCCATGGCTATAGTTGTTTCCACATTGTTTATTGATATTTACCATCTGGAGCTCAGACAAGATTTGTATTGACTTTATACTTCACTCTCTAGTCCCAATTTATCTTCACAGCCTTGGTGAACATTACTCTCCTTCATGAGTTTTGTAATCTAGCTAACTAGCCTTCTTCCTGTGCGTTATATATGACATTTTCTCTATTGTCTTTGTGTCTTTGCATGGGTCTTTCCTCATGCCTGATTGAGATCTCCCTCCTTTTCTGTGACATCACCATCTTGATTTCATTGGTCCTCTTAAAGAACAAAGGACCAACAATAACAACAACCTCACAGAATTGCTCTTTTCCTTTAAATGAATCTCATGAATCATATTTTTGCATGAAGACTTTCTGTCCCAACTACTCACTGTGATTTTCTCCTTCTAAAGCTACCTTGCATTTAACTATAATCTTTAGATTTCTGTTTACTTTATTTTATATACTTGCTATATCCTCCATTATAATGTAAAGCCCTTCCTAGAAATAATTATTTCATTCTTTGTCCTTAAATATCTCTAACATCTAGGATACTTAGTGACATATAGTAGGTATTTAATAAGTGCCTATTAATTTATTAATGCACAAGTAGGTGGTGCAGTGGGATAGATTGTTGTAAACTGGAGTAAAAAAGCTATCTCCAGGAGTTTAAATCTAAAGTTACTTACTAGCTATGTAACTGCACACATCACTTAACCCAGTTTGCCTCAATTTTCTCATCTATAAATGGCCTAGAGAAGGAAATGGCAAACCATTACATTATCTTTGCCAAGAAAATGCAACCCCAAATGGGACCACAAAAAGTTGGACATAGATAAAACAAATGAACAACTATTAATTGATTAATGTTCAATTGATCATAAGTTCAAATAAAGATTTGAGTCTTAATTTTGTGCAAAGATTCTGTGTGTACTAAACATTATACAAAATATTTAAAGCATTAACCAACAAACATTTATTAAGAACCTATTATGTGCCAGAAACTAGATTATTTGTAAGAGATACAAAAAAAGGAAACAATCCCTATCCTCAATGACTTTGCATTCTATTGGGGATTGGAAATAAAAACTGCACATATAAAGACAAGTGAACACAAAAAATATTCATGCTAATTATAAAATTATTTCATGGAGCAGTAGCCACTGAGGAAAAAAGGGAACATTTTATGAAGGAGGTGCCATTTGAGTTGATAGATATTAGGAGTTTGAGTTAAGGAAGGCAAGTATTCTATGGGATGTGATGCAAGAAGGATAACAAATAGACCAATTAGCCCGAAAAAAGTGCATAAAATGGATTAATGTGGGATTAATGTGTAAACTTATAAAAGTAAGTTAGAATTAGGCTAAGGTACTAAATGCCAAATAGAGGAGTTGGTCAGCTTTTCAAGTAGGTTAGATCTTCGCTTTAAGGAGTATCAATGATAGCTATGTAGAGAAAAAATTAAAGAAGTGAAGTGAATTAACAAAGACGAACAAGGTTTCAAACCTGAATGACCAGAAATATTGTGGTATCCTCAAGAGAAACATAGAAATTTAGATGTGAAATGTGCTTTTGGGGAAATATAATGAGTTCTGTTTTGGAAATGTTAAATTTGTGTTTGCTGGACCTCAGATTTGGGGAGAAAAACTCATTGATCATACATTCCAACCAATGTTTGATCAAATATTCTCTGCTCTCCATCTTATTTGTATTTGGAATATTCCAGTGATGGAGAATCCAATCTTTAAGGTGAGAAATAGCATTTTTGTCATTTTGAGAGAATACTAATTATTAGAAAAATTTTCCTTATGCTGATCCAAAAGCCTTCTTTTTTTTGTCTTATACCCATTATTCCTAGTTCTCCATAAACTGAACAAATCTAATCATTCCATTACTCAATAACCCTTCAAATATTTGAGGACAATTACCATATTCATCTTTCTCCAGCTTAACCTACTTCCTTTAGATGATTATTGCTTGTAATTGTTCCTAATTTCATATTTTGGTCTCTTTCCTCAAGGATATTGTATCTTATTCAATTTAAATAAATGCAACTAGATCTAACAAATATTTATTTAAATGCCTATGGTGTGCAAGGCACTTTGCTAGATTAAGAATATATAAAATAAAAAAAATGATACAATATCCAATCTCAAGGAACTTGTATTCTATAAGGAGGATATGACATATAAATTAATTATATGAGATAAAATGTGATTACTTAAAAGAGAGATGCAGGCAAAGGATTATAAAAATTTTTAAAGGTATAATTCCCCAAGTGAGGAATCAGACATTTATATATGTCTGTATAATATAAAATAGAAAATAAGAAATATCATAATTGAAATAGTTTGAAGAAAAGATTGAACTGAATTTGAGGGAGTGAATCTTACAATCTGGCTTCAATGATTAGAAGGGCTTCAAAAGGTTGAGATAAGTGATAAGGACATTATATTTATAAGGAATTTTATGACTAAAGGCATTAATTAGTAAATGGATGAACACAAATATTCAAGGAATAGAATGTAGTACAATTTGATGAAAAGTGGGTTCCCAACCTGCAGGCCAGCACATTTTGGTAGATAAGCTATTGTTGAACAGCGAGGTTGTATATTGGATAAAACACTAGGCTTGGAATAAGGATGATTCATCATAAGCTCAAATTCAGCCTCAGATACTTACTATTTGTTTAATCCTGGAAAAAATCACTTAACCCTTTTTGCCTCAATTTTTCATTTATAAAAGGAGCTGAAGAAGGAAATGGCAAACCACTTCAGTGCCTCTACTAAGAATACCCCAAATAAGATCGCAAAGAAATAGACACTATCAAAACAACTCAGATGTTATTACATGAAGTATGTGAATCCACATGTATAGCAAGTTCTGTCACTTTTGTTCTTTATTCAGTATCACAAAATATGCAATGTGACTCAGTATAATTAATAAGTGAACATAACATCTGCAGACTTAATAAGTAATAAGTCTCACACATATTTTTCTTTTCTAAATATATATGGATGCTATCGTGATTAATAAAGTACAAATTCATTTAATAGCATTATGGAATTTGTAGTAGATTTTTGTTATGTATTTTCTCTATTGATGGGCTTTAAAAGTACAACTACTATCATGGAATGGGTTTTGCAAAATATTTATGTTAAAAGGTAATCCTTGTGTTTAACAAGATTTAGGTTCAGTGTCTTACAACATAAGATATGGACACAGCTGAATAGCATCAGTAAAATGATGGATCTGGAAAGGTTCTTAAAGGAAAGAGAATAAAACATATTAAATGTTAGAGCAAGAAGTTTTTGTTTAGTATGGGTGATTTTAGAAACTCTTTTTAAAAGCTTTGAGAAAGCAAGTAACATGATTTCCTACTATATATTAGGAAGATTAACCCAGCAAGACTAGATAAGAAATACTAGAAAGAAGGGAATCTGTTAGGAAACTCAGACAAGAAGTAACAAGATCATGAATTATAGTGTTGGCAGTTGGAATGCATTTTGAGAGAAATTTCAGTGCTTGAATGAAAAAGAATTGTGGGCAACTGAATGAATTGGAAAGGAAGATATAAGAATAAAAGACTATGGGGAGGTTTTAAACATGGGTACCTGGTATTTCAATTAAGAAATTTTTACTAAAGGGCTATTATCCATGAAGTGATATGACAAATGAATTTGTAGACAAAACCAAAAATTCTAATTCTCAAGGAAGGACAGGCACTATATATGTTCTAAAGTCCAGCTTCTTAAATTGTGATTTGCAAACTCCACATGAAGTCTTGTAATTGATTGTAAGGGTTGTGAAATTATGATTTATTACCAGTAAATATTTAATTTGTATACCTATTTTATATACCTATATACCTTGGGTCACATAAAAATGTTTATGATGAAAAGGAGTTGTTAGAAGAAAAAGTTTAAGAGGTCCTGCACTAAAATAGTTGGGGGTAAAGACTGTATGATTTTCTGGCTTAATGAGGACTACAACTGACAGAAGTAGGGAAATTTGGAAGAGAAGAAGTATACTTGATGGCATCAGGTATTCCATTAACTTTGTCTGCACCCAATACACATATTTGTGAAGCTGAACATTGCATCCATTTTAAGAGGGGGAAACACCTTATTTTTGCATGTTGAAAAAATACTAATTGAGTTTAATGAACAAAAAAAATGTACATATACATTTGAAGATTAAAATAGGCTACCATTCAAAATAGGTGATATTTCTCTTTTCCTACCTTTTCCAAAAATTTTTAAATCACTACTGATGGTTGGATATCTTCCTTGGACTCTGAGATCAACAAAAATGAAGGGGATGTGTGACATATTTACCACATCGAAAAATGGCAATGTGGTTACATAGTCATTAAGATATAAGCTTTGAGGATTTTCTCCAACAGTAGGGATGGATTTATGCTGATTTGTCTTTGCTCCCCTGCTGTGCTCAACAACATACAATGCTCATTTGGCAATCCATTTTATATTACTTCTGACACTTTTTTTATATCATTGTCTTATTCTGTCACCTAACTAGGATTATTATTGGACTTTTCACATATGTGTATCTTGTCTGTTCAACCAAATGAAGGGCATAGGGAAAGTCTCATACTTTTTTTTTTCCCACTGTGTCTTGAAAATAGATAATATGCAATATATCTGTCAATTAACTAGGTGGTTTGTAAAATGACTGATCAGAATAGAGAATTGATATGTAGCCAGAAGTAAGGCTCATCTTTTATAAACTAGTCCCACTGGAGGGGAGAAGGGAAAAAAGGTTTAACTAATAGATGGGAAGCTAACTAGAGTCTGGAACTTCAACTTACAATTTCAAATTAGATGCAATGATACCCCCTTTAACCCTTGATAACCAGTAGGATTTCCTATATGTAAGAGAGTAATTTATTGAGTTCTATACACCTTTCCATTCAAAGAAAGGAGATAAGATGATTTGGATAGCATGTTCAGTTAGTATTTGTACAGAAAATGTATTTATAGTAGAAACAAGAACATAGTCCTTCTTAATGATTCTTTCTATAGATTTTATGTAAATCTCAACAGATTACTCTAACAGTCTAACATCCTCTCTTCTTTAAAAAAATCTTTAGGATCCTCCCCTCTGCCCATGAAATTATCTGCATTCTAACCAGTGGACTTTGAAAAAGTCTCTATGCTTCTATTACTTAGTCTCAATCCTGGGTAGGACATCAGGATGTGTGAAAGTCTGAAGTACATAAGATAAGAAAAATAACATGGAGACTTTAACCACTGTAAATTCATATTTTCATTTCTGCAAGGTTTTGTTTTGAAGAGAACCTCTAGTGAATCAATCTCTATTTTTCTTCTATTATTACAGACTAAAAAGTAGTCACTAAAATATACATTTTCAATCTTCTCTTTTCTTAAAAAAAAGTACACCTTTATTATTGCATTAATGTTAACCACTAGAGAGTAAAGTCATTGTTGTAGAGATGTGAACTTCATTTTTAAAAATATATTGTTAAAATCAAAGTATAAGACAAAAAGTTAAGGCAAAGATTTTTATTAAATATGGAAAAAGTGAAAGAAAGCCATGACTGTCCGTTCAACTTAAGCAATTTGTATTAAGTAACCATTACTCAAGGCAATGTGTTAGGCAGTGGGGATAGAAAGGGAAAAAAGGATAAATGTTCTCTCAAGAAGTTTACAGTCTGGTAAGAAATGAAGACAAGAAAAAAAAACAAACAAGATTCTATAAATGATAAAGAGTAATGTGAATTCAAAACAAATGTCAATAATTTCAAAAACAGCAAGCTCAAGAAAAAAGTAGACCAGATAAATTTAATTTTAAAAGACAATATAGTATCCAAAGAACTATCAAACTATGTATACTCTTTGATCCAGCAATGTCTCTACTGGGCCTATATCCCATAGAGATCATAAAAAAGGAAAAGAACCCACATGTGCAAAAATGTTTGTGGCAGCCCTTTTTGTATTGGCAAGAAACTGGAAATTGAGTGTATGTCTATCAGTTGGAGAATGGCTGAATAAGTTATGGTATGTGAATGTTTTATCACATTACTGTTCTATGAAAAATGACCAGCAGGATGATTTCAGAAAGACCAGGAGAGACTTACATGAACTGCTGCTGAGTGAAATGAGCAGAAACAAAGGAATATTGTACACAGCAACAAGATTATGTGATAATGAATTCTGATGGAAGTAGCTCTTTTCGACACTGAGGGAATTCAGGCCAGTTCCAACAGACTTGTGATGAAAAGAGTCCTCTCCATCCAGAAAGAAGACTATGGGGACTGATTGTGGATCAGTATTATATTTTCAGATTTTTTTCTTGTTGTTTGCTTGCATTTTGTTTTCTTTCTTATTTTTTAAATTTTTTAAATTTTTAAATTTTTTGCTTTTTGATCTGCTTTTTCTTGCATAGCATGGTAATTGTAGAAATATATATAGAAGAATTGCATATTTTTAATTTATATTGGATTACTTCTTGGAGCAGCTAGATGTGCAATGGATAGAACACAGGCCCTGAATTCAGGAGAACCGGAGTTCCAAGCTGATCTCAGATACTTAACATTTCCTAGCTGTGTGACCATGGGCAAGTTACTTAACCTTAATTGCCTCAAAACAAAAATGGTATAATCTGGATTAATTGCTATCTTCAGAAGGGGGTAGGGTAAAGAAAGGGAGAAAAAAATTTGGAACCCAAGGTTTTGCAAGGGTGAATGTTGAAAACTATTTTTGTTTTATAAATAAAGCTATTATTAAAAAAATGAATAAAAGACAATATGGTATTTAGTCCTACAAGTCTAAACTGACAGCAATTATATTAAACAGTAGGTAATTTTTTTTTTTCCTAGGAGGCATGGGCATAGTTATTTTATGGGGGAAAAGAAGTGATATGCTATTTCTAAGTTGTAAGGGAAGGGGGAATTCTGATGTACAACATGAAAGATGATCAAAGTAAGTCAGTTTCAGCTTTCAAGCAGGTTCTCTGACTCCCCTGATTTCAGAGAGGAGAAGAAAAAGTGGGGATGGCTGTCACTGCTGACACTCTGGGGTAGCATGGTCACATTAATGAATCTCAACCACAGGAAACTTTGAATCTTGTGTAGCAGTATAATTGATTTAGACTATGTATACATGCCATGCAAAATATATGGATGATTTCAAATGTCCACATGGTGGATGCCATGCCAAACATCCAGATTATTGACTCATTTTTTTTCACCTTTTAAATAGCTTTCTTCATCTCCTATAGACGTTCACTTAATCAGAAGCTTGATAGAAATTGTCCTATGGTAAAAATGGGGAAGAAACCAAGAAGATTAATACATCTCCTCTGCCTTCCTTGAGTGCTAAGACCTACTGTCTAACCTTAAACAAGGAAACAAAAAGCCCTGTCGTGACATTGAGTCACTAAGAAAAGAAAAGCAAAAGAGCAAAGACAAGAGTCACATCTTTCTCTTGAACATGGAAGACTTTCAGAGTAGGAAAGTGTATTTGTGTGTGTGTGTGTGTGTGTGTGTGTGTGTTTCAGCAGATTGGAACTCAAAAATAGTTAAGTGACAAATTATTCATCATCAACTAAATAATAATAACAGCAAAAAAAATCCCTTGGGGTAATACAACTTGCATCTAGGTAAAAGAGATCTCCTCCCAAGTCAATTTTCGGAAAGAACTCATTTTTAGTCATGCAATCAAGTCCAGCAGCTAACTTACCTGATTAAAGGACCAGGACTTCCTTTAATCTAAGCATCATTTGGGTCCAAAAGGTATTACTCAAAGGATGGTTTTCAATACATTCATTCAGAATCAGGTTCATATTATTGAATTCTTAGAATCTATAAGTCTAATCTAGCACCTACATTTTTTACAGGTCAGGAAACTGAGATGCAAAGAGAAGAAATTAGTTCCTAAAACTGTCAGCAAACTGATGGGAAAATTGGGATGCACATCTAGATCTTCTGACTCTCAATCCAGGGTTCTTTGTAATGTATCATAGTTCTCTTGATTCTTGGGACCTTGATCTTTAATCAGGGTTTGCCTGGATTTGAACCCTATGTCTACCTATTCTTGAATATATAGCCAATGTAGCCAATAGCTTGGCTGCCCTTGAATATATAGATTTGCCTACCTTCAATTGTAGACTCTTTCTTGTCCCAATTCTCTAGCTTCTGACATTAGTATCTCCTTTCTTTAATCCTATCTAGTCCTCTACCCCATTTGTGATGGTATTATTGTAATTGCCTCAATAAACCTAAAACCTTTTCTGCAAATCAATGAAATGAAAAGGTTATAAATTTGTAGCATTAATCTTGTAAGGTCAAAACACTGTTCAATCACACAATGTTAAAATTTATCAGAGAATTAGTCTTAACTGGATCTCAGAAAAAAGGCACTGGTTTATAAGTGTAGAGTTATCACTATGAATTATAAAAAACACATATTCATTTTATTTTCACAACATCCCAGACCAGAGTGAAGGGGTAGGAAGATAGGTCATAATTTCAAAGTCATAATGCTGCTTATCAGCAAGAAAAAGGCTAAATAAAACAAAGACCTTATGGCAAGAAACTGGAAATTGAGTGTATGTCTATCAGTTGGAGAATGGCTGAATAAGTTATGGTATGTGAATGTTTTATCACATTACTGTTCTATGAAAAATGACCAGCAGGATGATTTCAGAAAGACCAGGAGAGACTTACATGAACTGCTGCTGAGTGAAATGAGCAGAAACAAAGGAATATTGTACACAGCAACAAGATTATGGTGATAATGAATTCTGATGGAAGTAGGCTACAATTTATCATTCCAATACTACTTTATCAGAAACCAATTGAAGGCAAAAGGAAAACTAATAGGCCATTAGATTTTGCTACCAGTAAATGTTTATTTTGTTAGAAGAGTCATAACTATTGAATATCCAAAGTGAAAATGGGAACAAACTTTAACGCTCCAAATTCTATTCTGCAAACATTTATTACATGCAGTACACTGTGTTAGTTACTAATCAGACAGAAGAAGAATAATGTCCTTGTCTTCCAGGAGGATGGAATGATATGAGCAGAAATAACTATAATCAGAGCTGCAATGTGACAAGTGCACAGTGTAGGTTTTAGGATCATTCATAGGATTCATAGTGGGGAGGGACCTTGGGGATCACAATATCAACTTTATATTATGAGCCAATCAAAGTCTAGAAAAGAGATTCAAGGAATTAGACAGTTAACAAGTGTCAGATGCAGACCAAACTTCAGATTTATGGCTCTAAATCTAGGGCTTTTTCCAGTAAGTAAAAAAGGAATTATTTTCCATCTGAGGGATTTGAGTAGGATTTCATGAAAAAGTGTCTTGAAGGAAAAGAAGTATTTCAAAAGGCAGAGATTGGAGAGGGGTGCCTAATGCAGGAATGGGGGCCAGTCTGCGCAAGTATACAAAGGTGAAAGACAGAATGAGATCAGAAACCAAGTACAAATCCAATTTGACTGACATGTAGCATATACAAAGTAGGTTAGTATGAAATAATTCTAGAAAAGTTATTTCAAACCAGACTTGGGTTTGTTTTTTTTTCTTTTTTGTCATTTTGAAGACAAATTTATATTATATCCATAGGGTAAGGTAGTGGGAAGGCACTGAATGAACAGCTACATGGGGTCAGGAAGATTCATCTTCTTGAGTTCAAATCTGTCCTCAGACACTTACTAGTTGTGTGATCCTGGGCAAGGCACTTAATCCTGTTTGTCTCAGTTTCCTCATAAAATGAACTGGACTAGGAAATGGCAAACCACTCCAAGTTTCTTTATCAAGAAAAACCTAAATGGGGTCACAAAGAGTTGGACACCACTGAACAACCAACAAAAAAGCAATATGAAGCTACTGAAAGGCTTTGAGCAGTCTTGTATGTAATAAAGTTAAGAAAAATGAACGGCAAAGTGTAACGAGTTTTGGATTTAAAGCAAGGAGACTGGTTTATATCTTGTTGTATCCACTTACTACCTATGAAACTTTGCTAAGTTATTTCACTTTTGTGTCTCAGTCTCTCTATAAAAAAAGAAGATTTCTTATATCATCCAGAAGGTCCTTTCTAACTCTAAATGAATAATCCTACTGTCCTTCCTTCTTTCTGGGACAGCTCAAATCCATTTGACATTTTCAGAAGAATGATCAAACTCATAATCAATTCATATCATGAATAGAAAACTTTAAAAAAAAGAATTCTAATGGTTTGAGTCAAGAGCTCAGTAATTAGAGTACAATGTAATCAGTAGTTCTCTAACAGGATGGGAGGAGAATCCGTGATATAGTCAGTATTAAAAATAGTGAGTTGGATTCACAGGGGGTAGCATTGTTTCAATATTTGGAAATTACATTCAAAGTCAAGGGAATAGATAATGTCTCTGGGATAATTTATTGCCTTCCAAATGGTAAATATTCAGCATCTATATATTTTCTAACAAACATGTTTTCATTAAGTCATTAATGTCACTTTAAAGCTCTTTCACTCTCTCCCTCTGTCTTACTGATAGATTTAACGTCAAGTGATTCTGCTTTGACAGCTGGCGAGAAATCAGCTTTGCGTTTTCTCATTAAAAGTAATGCTGTGTTAGTAGCCAAATACTTGGAAATGTGAAATGTTAAAATTTAATGGAGTGGAAAAGGCTTATTCTAACTTTGTAAATGGTAACATCTTTGCAGAAGTTGGTAGAAAAGACCAACTTGGAGCGAGAAAGGCCTACTGCAGTTGTAAAAATAACAGAAGTTTGCCAGAGTGGATAGTGTCCTTTGGAGCCAGAGTACTTAATGTTGTTTGTTGTGTAGCTTTATAGAAATCTCAGAATTGGCTTGCACACCTGCACAAAATAAAAAAAAGTTTCTCCCTCCTCTCTGCTTCTTAATTCTTCCCTTGCTCCATAATTGGCCACAGAAAGGAATGCCCAAATTTATTCAGCTTGTAATGTCTTTCCACCACTGTTTTCAGCATTATACTGCCCAGTATCTTATATTACCTTATTCATTTAAGCATTTAGGAATGCCATTTGTATGAGAGAGATTGCAGGAAATAAAGTTTCATTATATTTTAGATTGGGAACAACAAATAATAGCCCTTGCATCAATTGCCATCAAAGCTGCCTATTTGCATTTTTGGAAAATAATGGGACTCTTTATCTCTTGTTTTTAAATCACTTCCTAAAAATCTCAAACACCTGCAACTATGGAAAAAAATAGTACAAATACACAAATTATTCAGTGGGTTTTCACAGCAGTCTTTGATAGATCACTGTACTTAAGCCCAGTAATTTCAAAAGGATTGAGGGGGGAGAGACAGATGGGGACATTTGGCTATTCTGAACTACTAGGATCTTCACCTATCTGAATTTCTAAAGAAGGACTTAGAATCTAAAGGCACTTCTAGCCCTTGATTATACTTGGTCCTATATAATTATATTTGCATAATAATGGTTTGCTGTGTATGTCCTATCTCCTCAAGGACAGAGACAGTAGCTTCTCCTTTTCTAGTCTGTCCCATACTACTAAGTATGTCATCTGAATACAGCAAGTATTCAGAAATCAAGAATGTCTGAGATCATATGGCTGGATAAGATTTCAAACATTATCTATTCAAAGTTCTTAACCTAGGCTACATGAATTTTTTTTAAATTATAAGATGATTTAATATAATTAGTTTCCTTTATAATCCTATGTATTTTATTGTATGCATTTAAAAGATATTACTCTAAAGAGAGGACCTTAGGTTTCTCCATTCTATCAGAGTCTAAGTTAAAAAAGGACAAAAACTTCTGACCTTATCCAATCTGTTCACTGTTTAGATGAGGAAGCTAGTCTCCAGAGAAGTTAAATGACTTGACCAAGTTCCCATTGGTAGTAATAGATCTGGGCATCAAATTCATAGTCTTTAAATCCAAAATCCAGTGCTCTTTCAGCTGCCAAACATGACTTCATAGGATTGCAGATTATACATTTTATATAGCCTTTATATTTTATGTAGTCAAAAATCGCACCTTATTCAGTAATATCCTTTAAGCAATAGTCCCTTATTAAGCAATATCCAAAAATGAAAATAGGCAGCTTTGATGGCAATTGATGATCCTTTAAGAATATCATTCTAGCAAGTAATGAACAAAGCCTCTATTTAAATACTATCTGTGATAGAGAACTCATTACTTCATATGAAAATTCATTTCTCATTCTTGGAAAATTCTAATTGCTAAAAATAAAATAAAATTCTTTAGACTGATTTTAAATCTGCTTATCAATCAATTCTATGCATTGGTGCTCTAGTACTGTATTGAACAAGTACAGAATTAGGATCCAACTTATTTAACAGACTGGCCCTAGAATTATAAAATCAGCTTGAATATAGAAAAATATAAAGCCCTTCACTGAGATTCAAAAAATCAGCTGTACAAATGCAGGTTGTAGAAGATCTCATTTAAAAGTTTTATTTGAAGAAGAATTAGGACCCTTAGTTGAATGCAACATGCCAAAAGTGAAGTGAAAACTAGGCTGCTCTGAGAGTTCCTTATAGCTAACACTAGAGCAGAAGGGAAAGTCTTAGTCTTTACATTCTACCTATGTCTCTCTGTCCCTGACCTCCTCCAAATAAAAGATGCTCTCATAAGATTAACTGAACTATATTCTGGGCAGCCACCATTTGCTACTCCAATTTACTTAACTGACTTATTCCTCGGACTTGCCCTACTCTAATCTGCCTCTGGATTGTATCCATGCTTTGAAGTCTCTTGCTTCTTCCCCATAACCTCTGATTGGAACTATGATTGGATGTTATATTTTCAACTTCATGCTTCCTCTCTTCTGACCAATTTAGCTTTGGACTCTGTCCTGGGCTTCCCGTTTATACTTTGGTTTAGATGCTCAATGTGGTAAAGCAAAGAGAGTTCCATGTTTGCAGTCAGAGACTCTAAATTCAGTGAAATTTATTATAAATTTTATTCTTATTATAAACTTATTAGAAAATGTTGGTTACATTATTTCACCACTCTGGGCTTGAGTTTCCTCATGAATAAAATGAAGAGGTTGATCTAGATCACCTGCTTTAGAACTATAATCCTATGGCAATCAATCATCAAATAGGCAATCCTGCCTATTTTTTTCTTGGATGCTACTGTATAAGTGCTCACACCTGCACTGTCTTTCCCCCACCTTTCCATTAGTTCAAACCCAATCTATCTTTAAAATGACAGGTAAAGACTTACCTCAACAAGTATCTCTCACATACACAGAAGTAATTTTTTTTGTTGTTGTTGTTTAAGGATCAAGTGATTGCTCCTTATGTATCGAATTTATCAGAACTTTGGGGATTCTGAATCCTTGCTTATTTTTATTTCAGAACTCACAATTACTTTTTCCTACCTTCTTGGTGTCCTTGGTTTCAAATTTTCAACATGCTCTCTTTCTCCTGATCTAACTCCTTAGATGACGAAGCATCAGCCTTCTTTGACCTTCAGTTCCATTATAATCTGTATGTCTAAAACCTTCATAGGTACTTGGATCCCATCCAGTTCTGCCTCTCATCTGACTAATCATATCCTGTTGCTACTTATTGAAGGTATGACAAGGCCCAAGTCTCCTCTTTTTCTTGATTCCTCCATAGGACCTATCACAAAGCAACTGCTACACATAATAGCTATTATCTGTATTATTATTATTATTATTATTATTATTATTATTATTATGTAGCTATTCTATAAATATTTGATTGCATTGTACAGGATAATGATTTAGGACAAAGCAAATCAAGGATATAGATATACACATGAGATGAAAACATAAAGGTAAAGTTTTTTTCTTCCCCACAGACAGGAAAGAATCCTGAACAAGATGAGCAATGCCCGTGTACCATGTTCGTATCTCAACACAAGGTATAGCAGATGGCACAAAAGACTGAGCTGCATTTTCCTAGAGCATAGCCAGATTTTCACTAGTCCCAATGGAAAGATATCCTATTATTATAATTTTTTTTGGAGGGAGTATATGGCTTTGATTGACAGTCTTCTCTCTTTCCTGCTGTCGGGCTGGAAGATGCAACAAGAATGGGAACTTGTACAAGGCTCTGCTTACAGGCTGCTTGGAAATTCTTCCAAATGCATGGAATGATTAGCATCTTCCCCTGTCCTTGACACAGGTGCCTAAGAGTTACTAGATGCTGATGATTGTGCTCTAGAAATGTATGCTCAGCCAAGCATGTCAGATATCAGGATTTGCTTCTTAGAGTTTGGGCTGAACTGGACCACATGGCAGTCCACCCAACAAAAGCACTGTAAATATAACCCAGGATCTATATTGGTGAAGTTGTAACTTATGTCCTCTTCCTTCCTCATATTCCCCTGTATTGTATGATGTTATTTGTCTTTCATTCTCAGAGGATCATGACATCAGGGACTCACAAGGGAAGTGGATTTGAGTGATGGGGAGATGTGCAAAGTCACCAGCCTTACTCTCTCCTCCTGGACCGTCTGGGTTTAGTGGTAAGACACAGATCAGGACAACCAGTGTTGGCCCTGAACACAGCAGGAGACCTCAGCCTTTTTAAGCTAAGGTTTTCCCCAAGTCTCAGCTGGTCTGAGGCAACATCCATTCAGTGATTAAAATTAAATAGGAAATGAAGCAAAAAAAAAAAAATAGCGTCTTTTACCTAATCAAAAAAAAACATCCATGGAGGAGGGGAAGACCCTCAGGATTTCTGGCCAAAACAGGATTTTGGGCAAGTACAGAGGAAAAGGGGGAATCCCAATCGAAATATATCTTTTTGTTATAATTTTTGAAGGAATTATAAGGGCTTTGATATTGCCTCATTTCTTTCTTATCTCCCTGCTTGTACAAAGAGATGAAAATAGACTAGAAAGAAAAGGGTCTTTTCAAAGGAAGGGCCTGGGCTTGAAGTTGGGTAGTGTCCATGTTAGTGGTGAACAGAAGGATTACTCGTGTTGATAATCTGGATTTGGAAGGATGGGGGCACCCCTTCGAGGAAATAGGGAGGTTAAGAAGAAAAAGGTCTGTTTTGTTTTACAAGGGGGATAGTGTGATGATAAGAAGTTCCATTTTTGACATATTGAATTTGAAATGCCATACAGGTATTGGAGGAAAAATGTAAAGCAAGAAGCTGAAGGGGACAAAATCAAAACTATGTTCCTAGTTCTGCCACTTCTAATTTTCACCCTGGTTGCCCCGAGTTCTTTATGCTGGATTTTAGAGTATGTATATGTGTTAAATGAATAAATTCTATCATGTATGTATGCATAAGCATATAAACATACTGTAGCTATTTAAATAGATTTAATATTATATATAGACATCATATTTTTATGTACAAACACTATAATATTCATTCTTTCATTCACTGAACAGAATAGTGTCCACAGCACCTGCAGCTACTACCTATTCAGGTAATGTCTCTGTGTGTCTCTGATTTTAACATCTTACAAGCCAAATCCACAGACAGGTCTAGTGATAAACACTTGAAACATAATTTGTCCCTCCCTTCCTCACTTCATTTCATTTTCCTCCTTCCTTCTTCCCTTCTTCTTTCCACTAAAAAGTGAAAATGGAAAAAAAAAACTTAAAAAGAAAAGCTGTTACCTTTTCTCAGTTTGAATTGCTCAAGTATATGTGCATTTCTACATTTCTCTGGACTCCTGTGTTTGCATCTCAAAGTATCAATTAAGATCTGGAATCTTAATCAAGAATACTTGAAAATCCTCTATTTCTCCAAAAGTCTATCTTCTCCCCTGTAAAATCATACTCATCTTTGCTGGGTAACTTATTTTGTTTGCAAGCATTTATCTTTTGCTTTTCGCAATATCATACCAGAGTAAATTCTCCTTTCCTTTGTGGTGGTATTTATCAGGGATTATGTGATTCTGCTGTTGACTTTTTGGCATTTGAGCTTCTTTCTGCTTACTTGCAGTACTTTTTTTCTTTGACCTGGAAGATCTGGATTTCTTCCATATATGCCTCCACATCTTTATGTTGGAGTTTCTTTGGGGGGGGGGGTAATAGGTGGATTCCTTCTATTTTTATTTTCCCTTCTGGATCTAATAGGCTTAGGAAGTTTTCATTAAAAATTATGGGGGAAAACTTAGGAATATAATAATATAGTTATATATTTCTTCCCCTGGATTTTAGGGAAGATATAGAAGTTATCCTGAGGTTCCCTGATCTTAGGAGTGCTATTATTCTGTCAATCTATCTATTAATGATTCTAGTCTCCTGGCTTTAGGAATACTACAGCATAGTCCTACAAATATTGGTGACTGTCAAACAAACAATCTGTTGGTTAGTAATAACCAAGTTCCTGAAACAATAGTGAATATATAACCCCTCAAACCTACCTGTAAGCCATAAAATGAGCAAATAAGTAACATGAAACTCTGGTCTCTCTAACTCTGTCCTATAAATTTATCTTCTTTCTCCTGGTTCTTTGCTAAATCCTTTTGGAACTTTGACTGCTTCAATTGATGCTACAATTACAATAAACTTTGCTCCTTGACTTGGAGATGGGTTCAAGCCTGCAGATTCTTTTGAGATAATTCACAACACGAGTCTGCAACCCCAGTCTTTTTGACAGCTCTTTCTTACCTCAAAAAGATCATCTTTCAAAACTCTTGTTTCATTCCCTTTAGAAATTCTAGCAAAGTCTGGGGCAAATCTGTGATGTCTTTGTGGACTTTCTCTTCTTGAGAACCCTTGACTCTGAATTATTACTTTGTTGGGTCTTTTTTTCTAGCCTTATTTTTTGAATTGGAACTTTATGTCAGACTCAGCTTCTGTGCACTAACTCTACCATCTTGAGGAGATTCTTTGAATCCAACTGACTTTTAGTTGTTCTTCCCTGGAATGTGTTCCTCTCCCAGCTGAATTAATTCCTTGAAGCCTCCTCTAACCATTCTAAACTCATTCTGTTTGACATTTAAAGCCCTTAACAATCTGTCTCCATCCTCTGTTTCCAGACTTATTTCCCATTACTTTGCCTCAATCAATGTTCTAGTCAAAGTGGACTACTTCTTATTCCCTGAACACATTTTATCTCTCTTCTCTGAGTTTTGTACAAACTCACCCCTCCTTCATTTTTGCTTATTGGAATTCCTACATCCATTCAAGGCTCAGTTTAAGATTTGCAGTTTTTTGTGATCCCCCCAAATTGTTAGTACCTATAAAGGTGTACATATATTCACAAATGTGTATAGAGACACACACATGCTCTAATAATGTTTTGTATTTACTTCTCTGTATACATGTTTATATTTTACCAAAAAAATTTAAACTTCTTAAGATAAGAAACTTTTATTTTTGAATGAATTAAAAAATTTTGTCAATTATTTACTTTTAAATATATATATATGTGTGTGTATATATATATTTCTATTGCCTAGTATAGAATCTGATCTAGAATAAATATAAGCATGATAAATGCTTATTGAATTAATTAAACACAGCATACTGATATTGTTTGACTTGTCAAAATAGTGGCTTGGATTAGATCATAGTTTCATAAACTTTTGATCCCTATATTCTTAAAAAAAGGTCAGAATTCCCTCTACTCATTCAAAAGAAAGAAAACAAACTCTAGAACTGACTATGTATATACTCATTAGAAATAAGATAAATTTATTTCAAGAAAATATATGGTTTTATTTGCCAGACTTTTTCTACTATCCCTTGAAAACTTCCAGGATACTCTAGCTGTATGCACTCCCCAGGTCCAGAATTTTTGGTTTGGATAACCATGTTTACTCAGGTCTCCAGAATTCAAAAAAACAGTACGTTTCTGTTTTTCTGTAGTGACTGTCAGACACTGTATTTCCCCTCTATAAACTTCTATGGAAAGTCAATCAACCAATAAGCAGAAATCAAACCTTTTTTTTTTTTCTTCTTCTTCTTTTTTTCTCTTATTCCCTACCTTGAAACATTTGAGACTAGACACAAAAGGAAGAGTACTGGAAAACGAATTGAATAAATTATCAATGTGATTTTCAGCTTCAGTTCCATGTTCTTACTTTTAGTGTACTACTCTATTACACCTTCCTTGTTTCTGGGAGGCTTGGATCTGCCAGATCTGGATTCTGGAGCAATTTTATCTGTCACTCCTGTGCTTCTATGAGAATAAAAGAGCAAGTAGTTCCCACCCCTCCACCGCCTTCCTGACATTTCTACCTTCCCTATCTGATGTTTTAGATTTTATTTTTCCTTTCCTTCAAAATATTAGTTTGAACCATGAATTTGGGTTCAGAAGGTGGAGGAGAATCATAAAGAGTGAAAATCAAGCTACTACTATCCAATGATGAAAGCCTGCCTGCTTAGAAATATGTTGTTCAGTTGGTTTTTCACTCTGACTCTTCTTGAGCCAATTTCACTTTCTATTTTCTTTATTTTTGCAAAGATACAGGAATGGTTTGCCATTTCTTTCTCCAACTCATTTTAAAGATGAGAAACTTGAAGCAAACAAAATTAAATGATTTTCCCAGAATCTCATGATATTAAATCTCTGAGGCTGGATTTAAACCTAGGCTTTTCTGATTCCAGCACCAGCACCCTATACAGGTAATTCCTAGGTATAGTCCTAGGTTTAAAGCTTTTCTAAACAGGAAGCAAAATATCATAAAAAGAAGGCTGCATTGGGAACCAAGAGGACCCAAGATTTTGCTGGTTTTCCTTTGTGTGGCAAAACACATCATTTTTCTGACCTGTAAAAGATGGAGGTGAGCTATGTGCTCTCTAAAGTTTATTCCAGCTCTAATCCTATGATCTCTGAGTAGGATTTGTTATCAGACTGAGAGAGGCAATGTATACAGTGGATAAAGAACTGACCAAGAAGGTAAGATTTCAAGTCTAGCTTTAGACATATCCTAGCCTAATGAGTGGGAATAAGTCACTGAACTGCAGTGTTCCAGGTAACTTTCTAACATTATAAGCTCTAGAGAAGGTGGAAACTTGCATTGGTAAAAGTGTATGTTCATAAACACACATATGTATGTATGTATATATACACCTATATCTCTGTATATACATATGTATACATATATACATGCATACACATATACTTTTGTCAATTTAGATTGCCACCTTCTCTAATATACATATACATATACATATATATATGTATGTATGTATGTATGTATGTAGGTGTGTGTATGTATAATGTACATATAGGATATTATTTATAGACACACATATATTCTCACTAATTTAGGTTGCACTTTCTCTAAATATGTAGATTTAGGTGTGTACATAATGTACATATTGATAGTATATATATGTATATATATGCATATCTACATGTGTATACATAGACACACACATATATATATATGTGTGTGTGTGTGTGTGTGTGTGTGTGTGTGTATATATATATAAATTTAACCCAGGAATTCCCTTTACCAGTGAAATCACAAGCCCAGTGCCTATCCTTCTCTAGTTATTAATATTTTTTATCAATAAAACTGTTTAAAAATTGAAAGTTTTTGATTTCATGATCCCACCATTTTTAGTATACTTTGAAGTGTAATTAGAAAACTCCAAACAATTACTGGTTAACATATTTCCATAGTATCACTACTGATAATTGGAGGTGGGGAGGAATGAAGAAAACTGCCAAAAGTTGGATAATAAGAGAATATCTAAATTAATTGCATTACATTAATGAAATGAAAAACTGCAATACAATTAGAACTAAGATATGATGAATATGAAGAAATCTGGAATTATATTTATAATAAAAATTTTAAAAAACAGAACCAGAACAGTGTACATACTAACTATAACATATAAGAAAAAAAAGAATTAGAATGCCTAATAGAGCATAAGCTCAAATAACTAAAAAGATTTTGTAATCTTTTGTTATGAACTTAATGTAAACAGTTACAAAGAGTTTAGTTAGCTATTTTGATATTCAGTTGTAATTTAAAAAATCATGTTAATGCAGCCTGAGCCCTTGCCTCATTTAGTATAATAGGATGAAGATAGATAAACACATTACCTAGAAACTCCTGGTTTCTGAGGCTTTAATGACCTTGGAAGGATCTTCAGCAGAAATGTGACACAAGTTTGATACAAAAAAAAAAAGTGTGACTATATCAGAGACCACACTTTTTCTACCATGCCTTGAAAGAAGTGAGAACAGGGGGCGGAGCCAAGATGGCGGAGAAGAAACACACGACTCAGTGAACGTCCTCACTCCCTCACAACCAATTAGATAAATTAAGTCTCAAAATTAGCTCAGGACTGATAGATACCACAAGGACTGGAAGCACGACTTACCAGCTGAAGAGAATCTGGAGTTTCAACAGGAAAGGTCAGTTCTCAGGGGAGGAATAAGAAAGACCAGCACAGACGGTGGGGTAGGGGCACACTGCGCCCATTGCGCTGGGAAGGGCTCTGGGATCAGAGAAGCCACTGAGGTAAAGGAATCTGGCACAGGCTGTTAGCTCTTCTCTGCTAATTATTTAGCAGTTCAGAAGAGAAAGCCAAAATATTTTAAAACTCAGATTAGATTTCCCCCCCCCCCACCCTGGGGGTGACTCGGCAGACTCGGCACCAGGGGGTGTGGCCTCAGCTCCCTCCTGAGAATAGTTAAGAGACTGACAAGTGGGTGGATAAGGCCCAAGGCAACACACACTGCCTAGCTTAGCTGGAGGGAGTGGAACTCAGCTCCAGGAAGTCCCAGAGAAGCGGAACCTTTGAACTAGGGACCGCGGTTTCTGGCAGACACTTCCGTTTTGAGCGCAGGGGCTTCTCACGTCACCTGCTGCAGACATCCACTCCCCACCCGGACACATAGACTGGGCTTCCTGCTGTCTTCACTATTCTACGCCCTTGAAGCACAGCAGTGCTAATCACCTCTGGGGCACTTCCAGGGAGAGGGTGGGGAACTCTCTCCCAGAGCTCTATCTTAGCTCAGGCGCAGGGGCCGCTGCATCCATCCCGTCTGGGAGGAAGCTGGTAAAGAAGTAAATAATTTCCTACCCCAGGGACAGACCCCAAAAGATTTTTTTAAGTATGAGCAAAAAAGCTAGAAAAACTATAGATTCCTTCTATACAGAGAAAGAGCGGGTGTCCAACCCCGAGGAAGTTAACAGCAAAGATTCAGAAGATAACAACCTAAAGGGGAACGATTCCTGCCCCCCATCACATAACTCTCTCCTAGAAGAAGCTCTTAAAAAATTGAGGGAGATCGAAGAAAAATGGGGAAAGGAAAGAGAAGTTATGATAGAGAATAACAATGTCCTGAAATTGGAGTTGGAAAAAATAAAGAATTCACAGGAGATGCAGGGAAACAAAATTAGTGAATTAGAAAAGGTTAAAAAAACACAGGAAAGTAGGATTTCTGAATTGGAAAAGATAAAAAAGTCTCAAGAAAATAGAATTTCTGAATTGGAAAAAGAAAATAATTCTCAAAAAAAAAAATTAGGGAAATGGAAAAAAATTCAATAGAGCAAAATAACTCATTTAAAAATGAAATTGGGCATTTACAAAAAGAACTAAAAACTGTGAAAGAAGAAAATAACTCCTTAAAAGTCAGGATGGAACAAATAGAAATGAATGATTCACAGAGAACCCAAGAATCAGTCAAACAAAACAAAAAAAATGAGAAGCTGGAGAACAACGTCAAATACTTACTGGGAAAATCTATAGACCTGGAAAATAGATCTAGGAGAGATAATCTGCGGATTATTGGACTTCCAGAAAACTATGACCAAAAAAAGAGCCTAGATTCTATTTTACAGGAAATTATCAAAGAGAACTGTCCAGAGATAATAGAAACAGAAGGGAAAGTAGATGTGGAAAGAATTCATCGAACTCCTTCTGAAATAGACCCTAAAAAAAGAACACCACGGAATATTGTGGCTAAGCTGCAGAATTACCACACAAAGGAGAAAATCCTGCAAGCAGCTAGAAAAAAACAATTTAAATACCAAGGTGCCACAATAAGGGTCACCCAAGATCTGGCTGCCTCCACATTAAAAGATAGAAGGGCCTGGAACCTGATATTCCGAAAGGCAAAAGATCAAGGACTGCAACCAAGAATGAACTACCCAGCTAAGTTTAGCATCTTTTTCCATGGAAGAAGATGGTCATTCAATGAAACAGAGGAATTCTATATGTTTCTAAGAAAAAAACCAGACTTAAACAAAAAATTTGATCTACATCCACAAGACTGAAGAGAAACAGAAAAAGGTACACAGAACCCTTGAGAACTGTAACTCTGTTGTGGGTATATAAAAAATACTCAAGGATAATTTGATTTTACTGATATAAAAGAAAAAAAGGGGGGTGTAGTAAAGGGAAGGAGGTCGGTTCAGAAAAAGGGGAAGGAGTGATAAAAAGAGGGAAACTACATCCCAGGAAGAGACATAGAAAATACACCATATCTGAGGGAACTTAGTGAGGGGGAGAATCATTGTGTGAATCTTACTCTCATCAGAAGAGGCTCAAAGAGTAAATAATTAACATATTTGTTTTTCAGAGAATTTTCTCTCACCTCATTAAAAGGGGGGAGAGGAAAAGGGAAAAGGAAAAGGAGAATAAGTGAAGGGACTTGGAGGGAGGGGGGAGGGATCCAAAAAAAAAGAGGGAGGGTTGTGCGGCACAAGGGGGGTCTGTAAATTAAATATAGGGGAGGGGGATCAGGGGGGTCAAGGGAAAAAAGCATAAGCTGGGGATAATACGATGGCAGGAAATACAGAATTAGTAATTTTAACTGTAAATGTAAATGGGATGAACGATCCCATCAAACGGAGACGGATAGTAGATTGGATCAAAAAGCAGAACCCTACAATATGTTGCCTACAGGAAACACACTTAAAGCAGGGAGATACATACAGAGTAAAGGTAAAAGGTTGGAACAGAGCCTATTATGCTTCAGGTAAAGCCAAAAAAGCAGGGGTAGCTATCCTTATCTCAGATCAAGCAAAAGCAGAAGTAGATCTTGTTAAAAAAGATAAGGAAGGAAACTATATCCTGCTGAAAGGTAGCATAAATAATGAAGCCATATCAATACTAAACATATATGCACCAAGTGGTATAGCATCTAACTTTCTAAAGGAAAAGTTAGGAGAACTGCAAGAAGAAATAGACAGTAAAACTATAATAGTGGGAGATCTCAACCTTGCACTCTCAGATTTAGACAAATCAAACCACAAAACAAACAAGAAAGAAATTAAAAAAGTAAATAGAACATTAGAAAAACTAGGTATGATAGACCTTTGGAGAAAACTGAATGGCAATAGGAAGGAATATACTTTCTTCTCAGCAGTTCATGGATCCTATACAAAAATTGACCATATACTAGGACATAAAGATCTCAAAATTAAATGTAGGAAGGCAGAAATAATAAATGCCTTCTTCTCAGATCACAATGCAATAAAAGCTACATTCAGTAAAAAGTTAGGGGTAAATAGACCAAAAAGTAATTGGAAACTAAATAATCTCATCTTAAAGAATGACTGGGTGAAAGAGCAAATTATAGAAACAATTAATAATTTCACCCAAGATAATGATAATGATGAGACATCATATCAAAATCTTTGGGATGCAGCTAAAGCGGTAATAAGGGGAAATTTTATATCTTTAGAGGCTTATTTGAAGAAAATTGAGAAAGAGAAGATTAACGAATTGGGCTTACAACTTAAAAGGCTAGAAAAAGACCAAATTGTAAACCCCCAACCAAAAATTAAACTCGAAATACAAAAATTAAAAGGAGAAATCAATAAAATTGAAAGTAAAAAAACTATTGAATTAATAAATAAAACCAAGAGTTGGTTTTATGAAAAAGCCAATAAAATAGATAAACCTTTGGTAAATTTGATCAAAAAAAAGAAAGAGGAAAATCAAATTGATAGTCTTACAAATGAAAAGGGGGATCTTTCCACCAATGAAGAGGAAATTAGAGAAATAATAAGGAGTTACTTTGCCCAACTTTATGCCAATAAATTTGATAACTTAAGTGAAATGGATGACTTCCTCCAAAAATATAGGCTCCCTAGATTAACAGAGGAGGAGATAAATTGCTTAAATAGTCCCATTTCAGAAAAAGAAATAGAACAAGCTATTAATCAACTCCCCAGGAAAAAATCCCCAGGGCCAGATGCATTCACATGTGAATTCTACCAAACATTTAAAGAACAATTAGCCCCAATGTTATATAAATTATTTGAAAAAATAGGGGATGAAGGAGTCCTACCAAATTCCTTTTATGACACAGACATGGTACTGATACCTAAACCTGGTAGATCGAAAACTGAGAAAGAAAATTATAGACCAATCTCCTTAATGAATATTGATGCTAAAATCTTAAATAAGATATTAGCAAAAAGACTTCAGAAAATCATCTCCAAGATAATACACTATGATCAAGTAGGATTTATTCCAGGAATGCAGGGCTGGTTTAATATTAGGAAAACTATTAATATAATTGACCATATTAATAATCAAATTAATAAGAACCATATGATCATCTCAATAGATGCAGAAAAAGCATTTGACAAAATCCAACATCCATTCCTACTAAAAACTCTTGAGAGTATAGGAATAAATGGATTATTCCTTAGAATAATCAGGAGTATATATTTAAGACCGTCAGTAAGCATAATATGCAATAGAAATAAACTGCAACCTTTCCCAGTAAGATCAGGAGTGAAACAAGGTTGCCCACTATCACCATTACTATTCAATATAGTACTAGAAACGCTAGCCTCGGCAATAAGAGCCGAGAAAGAGATTCAAGGAATTAGAGTAGGAAATGAGGAAATTAAACTATCACTTTTTGCAGATGACATGATGGTATACTTAGAGAACCCCAAAGACTCTGCTAAAAAGCTACTAGAAATAATTCAAAATTTCAGCAAAGTGGCAGGATACAAAATAAATCCACATAAATCCTCGGCATTTTTATATATCACTAACAAAATGCAACAGCAAGAGATACAAAGAGAAATTCCATTCCAAACAAATGTTGAGAGTATAAAATATTTGGGAATCCATCTACCAAAGAAAAGTCAGGAATTATATGAGAAAAATTACAAAACACTTGCCACAAAAATAAAATCAGATTTAAATAATTGGAAAGACATTCAGTGCTCTTGGATAGGCCGAGCGAATATAATAAAGATGACAATACTCCCCAAACTAATCTATTTATTTAGTGCTATACCAATCAGACTCCCAAGAAACTATTTTAATGACCTAGAAAAAATAACAACAAAATTCATATGGAAGAATAAAAGGTCAAGAATTGCAAGGGAACTAATGAAAAAAAACTCAGAGGAAGGTGGTCTAAGTGTACCTGATCTAAAGCTATATTATATAGCAGCAGTCACCAAAACCATTTGGTATTGGCTACGAAATAGACCGGTAGATCAGTGGAACAGATTAGATACAAAGGACAAAAAAGGGTACATCTATAGCAATCTAATCTTTGACAAACCCAAAGATTCCAACATTAGGGATAAAAATTCATTATTCGGAAAAAACTGTTGGGAAAACTGGAAATTAGTATGGCAGAAATTAGATATGGATCCACACTTAACACCATATACCAAGATAAGATCAAAATGGGTCCATGATTTAGGCATAAAGAGGGAGATAATAAATAGATTAGAGGAACAGAGGATAATCTACCTCTCAGACTTGTGGAGGAGGAAGGAATTTATGACCAGAGGAGAACTAGAGATCATTATTGATCACAAAATAGAAGATTTTGATTACATCAAACTAATAAGTTTCTGTACAAATAATACTAATGCAAACAAGATTAGAAGGGAAGTAACAAATTGGGAAAATATTTTTAAAAACAAAGGTTCTGACAAAGGTCTCATTTCCAAAATATATAGAGAACTGACCATAATTTATAAGAAACCGAACCATTCTCCAATTGATAAATGGTCAAAGGATATGAACAGACAATTCTCAGAGGAAGAAATTGAAACTATATCCACTCACATGAAAGAGTGTTCCAAATCACTACTGATCAGAGAAATGCAAATTAAGACCACTCTGAGATACCACTACACACCTGTCAGATTGGCTAAGATGACAGGAACAAATAACGATGAATGTTGGAGGGGATGTGGGGAAATTGGGACACTGATACATTGCTGGTGGAGTTGTGAAAGAATCCAGCCATTCTGGAGAGCAATCTGGAATTATGCCCAAAAAGTTGTCAAACTGTGCATACCCTTTGACCCAGCAGCGCTACTACTGGGATTATATCCCAAAGAAATACTAAAGAGCGGAAAGAGACATATATTTGCCAAAATGTTTGTGGCAGCTCTTTTTGTTATAGCTAGAAACTGGAAGATGAATGGATGTCCATCAGTTGGAGAATGGTTGGGTAAATTGTGGTATATGAAGGTTATGGAATATTATTGCTCTGTAAGAAATGACCAGCAGGAGGAATACAGAGAGGCCTGGAGAGACTTAAATCAACTGATGCTGAGTGAAATGAGCAGAACCAGAAGATCACTGTATACTTCAACAACAATACTGTATGAGGATGTATTCTGATGGAAGTGGAAATCTTCAACATAAAGAAGATCCAACTCACTTCCAGTTGATCAATGATGGACAGAGGTAGATACACCCAGAGAAGAAACACTGGGAGGGGAATGTAAATTGTTAGCACTAATATCTGTCTGCCCAGGTTGCATGTACCTTCTGATTCTAATGTTTATTGTGCAACAAGAAAATGATATTCACACACATGTATTGTACTTAGACTATATTGTAACACATGTAAAATGTATGGTATTGCCTGTCGTCGGGGGGAGGGAATAGAGGGAGGGGGGGCAATTTGGAAAAATGAATACAAGGGATAATATTATAAAATATATATATAATAATAAAAAAAAAAAAAGAAAAAAAAAAAAAAGAAAGAAGTGAGAACAGTAGGAGATATGGTTGATAATATCAGAGCAGGAGCTGAGGGGATTCTCTTTAGGGAGACTGAAAATGGTTTAGGAATAGAGAAATTGCCCAAACTCAAAAACATTTATGATTTTTTAAAGAGCAAATTTCAGCTCATAGTGCATTTTTCTCTGGACCAATATCAGGGAGAGAATGTTTCTTAATTTAGGAAAACTTCTTAAGTTTTATACAAGTATTATATCAAAGTCCCTTAGGTATTTAGAGTACTTGACCAATTCCATGTCCTCTATGTATGGGGACTAAGGGTCCTCACTCTCCATATCATTTTAAATTTTTAAAAAGGAATGACCTATTAAAAATAATTCCCAACTTTTGAAGCCTATTTGTAATCTAATTATGGTCAATTTTGAAACTTTATTCCTGATATCTGGAGAGGCAGGTAGAATCCTCACCACTGAAACTAAAAAGCTTCTGGTTACTATATATAACCTATCCCAAACATCTGCAGCAATCTACAAGAATCTCATCTTTGAGTTTTTCCTGAAACTTAGAAATAGAATTTGCTATACTCATAATGATTCCTCACTAAGTATTTCACTACCTATTTTTAAAAGAGCAGAAATTTCTGACGTGGATGTTCAGTTATTCACAAAATATAAAGTCATCAATATAAGTGAATTTGTCATTTGTCCAGTTTATTGTGTGGACAAGATGTTCTATTAAAATGAATTTCAGTCTTTCACAGAGTTTTGAAGCAAAGATACTTCCTGAAATAATACCAAAGATATACCAGAATACCAGTAACAAAAGTTGTCACCCCCCCCCAATTAAACGGATGTTAAAACAATATCCTGAAATTTGTATATCTCTCTGCTTAATCTGGTTTCTTAATTCAGTGTTTATTATGATCATTTTGTTTTTAAATTAGAATGTTCAGAGATGAACACTTAATTTGCTAATATGGCTTTCCCTTTTCAAATTTAATATTTGCTTTCTTCCCTTTAAGGAATATGTTCCTCCAACCCCAAGAAGTAAACTAGAAATTCATTTCCTTCAATATATATACATATATATTTAGAACCAATTAAAATGCTTGAAAGATTGGAAGCAGCCAACAATGAATAAAATCTTAGGTTAAATACTTGACATATTTAGAGGCAAGGAAGGGGAGATTAAAATACCCTCACTCCTATTATAAAAAGATTTCAATTGAATATTTTAAAAAACTTATCTATAACAATATTGGCATTCAACTGCCCATAAAGGAGAACTACATATGTTTCATTTTAGTATTTTCATCCCCTCAGTACCTAATCTATAACAGGCTCTCAAATTTTTGTGTTTTGACATGTGCTGTACCCTCATGTGAGCTATATGCATGTGAGTACACACTCATGTATGCACACACATACACAAACATACACCAATAAAATGCAAAGACCAATTTAGTATAATTTTCCCTTATTTCCATATTTCATCAATTCCATTTTCCACTGATCAGGATAGTTAAAAGTATATTACAACTTCTTATTTCAAGAATGTTTTCGTAATTCATCATCTCAAAAGTGAATTTAACAGAGACCTGCTTAACATATGACGACTGGAAAGATACATTTTTGAGAAACTTTTGGAGCCCCACACAGAAATCTTGGAAATTAAACTTCGTTCACAAGTGATAGAAAGGGTTATACTTCAATAAATAGCTGAGCAGGAAAGAATTCCTTTGTGTCATCACCAAAGGGCATAAAAATTTACCTTAAAGTTTTACAGATTAGTTACTTCAAACAAACTTTGATTGCTCTGGGCACCCCTTATGTGCCTCTACAAATAACATTTTAGGTTTTGAAGGATGTAATGTTACTTATAATCATAACATCAACACAATTTGATCCTCCGTTGTCCTTCTCTTTTCACTTGTTTCAAGGCTTCCCTATGAGGTTCTGAAGATCAAATTGGATAGAGCCCTATGGCAGAAATATTACAGAATTATGAAATAAGGTCATATGTTTTGTTTCCTTAGGTAATTTTAGGAGCTGTAATAATAGAAAATAGAGCAGCTCCTCCTAAAATATTTCTCAAATATCTTTACGAAAGAAACTGATTTGTATAGTAAAAGTACTTTGGGAAAGCCCTTAGGCTATCCATTTTGCTGAACTCCTTTCAGGTCACTCAACACAAAGCTTCTGGCTGGTATCAGTATGCTTAATATGAAAGTCTGATTGGTTCTAGTCAGAAAAACAACACTTAAAAAAAAGAAAAGAAAATGTTTCCCAGAAAAACATTTATAGGATCATCAATAAGAAGCTGGAAAGATTTAAAGGTCATCTAGCCCAGCTCCTTCAATTTAGCCATAAATGAGAAATCTGAGTCCTTGAGAATTGGTAAGTGATGCACCTAAGGTCACATCACACAGCTAGTAAGTAAATGTGAGAGCTTGGAGACACTGTATATTTTACCCTGTAACATGCTGCCTTTCATTAATTTCTTTCTAAAATTTACATTTAGCTTTGGTAAATATATGTTAAAAAGCCTAAGGATCAGATTATTTAAGGAAAAAAAAATAAACAATAAACAACAACAACAACAATAACAACAAAAACCCTCAACAATATATTGACATTTGCAAATCCCTACCTTCAAGTCTACCCTACCCAATTTATTCTGCATATGATACTGTTCTTCCTCAAATATTACTACATCATGCTACTCTACTGTTCAGAGATAATTGATGATTTCCTGATCACAGGATAAAATCTAGTTTGTTCAGTAAAACAGTCATAGTCTTCCATAAAAATCCTTTTCAACCCTGCCCCCAATCACTTCAACTTTAAGGCCCACTATTCCTTAACTTATATCCTCCCAATTAGGTCTCCTTATCATCCCCTCAATATAGCATGTTCATTCACACCTCTGCCTTCCTTTACTTAGACTATTTATCCTACCTCCTCTTATTTTTTAACTTTTTAACTTTAAAAAATTACCTACTCATTCTTGATAGCTTTAGCTGATTCTAGGGCCATATTTAGGCTACAGTATGGAGAAATAAAGGCCTCTCCCCAAGAACAATATGTCTCGTTGAATGTTGTCAACTAAGGAATCAAACTAAGAGAAAAGAAACTTAATGAAATTAACTGAAGAACTGAATCCGACTGCAACAAGTTGAAAAAGGATCCTTCTAATTACAAAGTTAGTGGACCAGAACCTTATATGGAAGGCCTACACATGCTTCACAGTTTATGCAAAGTACTCCCATTCAATGTCAAAAGAACTCTTAGAGTTGGTCTCTCTAGCTTTTCTCATGTAAGGAATATTCATCAGTAAAGTGCCAATCAGTCTCCTGTTGAAATCATAAGCTCCCTGAGAATAGGGATAACATCAGTTCCTCTTTCTGCATCACTCAGAGCACTTCATATAGTACCAAGAAAACAAATGCCTGTGATTCATCAATATCCCACCCCCACCTCCCAAACCTAAAGAGAACAGAGGAAATTTAAAAGCTGAAACTTATGGACATCAAAATGAATGTTCCTCCCTTAAAATTTATTAATCCTAATTTATTTAGCCTAACATGCCTGATATGTTTGATAGTTCTAGAACTGATCAGTTCTTTGTTGAGAGCTGCAACAAAATTATCAAGCCAGATGGCCAGGTGCTGTACTAACAGCTTCCACTGAGAATTTCTTCTTTTGTCTTTGCAGTTAGATTTCTGGAAAGAGCCAACCCAACTAAAGTGACCTTGAGGATCAAGCTAGTCCTGACATTTTCAGACACCCTAAAGAGGAGTTGAGGTTAGGAAAATGGTAGCTCAGCTGGATTCTGGATTAAAAATACAGGATTTTTGAGAAAGATGCCTTCCTCTAAAGTTAAAGCTTGTTCAGGTGTCATATAGAAGTCAACCTTGATCTATTTGTTCAGTAGAAATATAAAGGAGACTGTGGATTATAAACTGTGTCTGGAACTCATTGTCTAGCTATTATCAGAACAAATCCCATTCTCTCATAATGGACATCTGTTAAATCTTCCACTGTTAATAGAAAATGTTGCCTGTGGGACATAGACTTTTATGATACAGCCATATCTTCAGTGATAAAACCTCTTCTCAATCTTATTTTAACAAAAGGATTGTATTTGTGTCTCGTTTTCTTTGTGGGGAAAGGATAATGACCAGAAAGTATCTGGAGTGTAAGAGACATTGTGGAATAATAAAAGACTAATTAAATTTGAGCCCCTCATGCTCACCCCCATGTCCAATGAGACTAATGAAGTCATCCTGCCATAACCACACCAGTATTCTAAGAAAAAAAAAAAAGGAAACTGAGAAATAACTAAGGAGTTTATTGATATTATAAATTCACTGATCTCTAAGTATCACCTATCAACAAATCCAAGTAGCATGAAAGAAAGATAAAATTTCGATTTCAGTCTCTTACTGTGTTTCCCCTTATGTCTTCTTATGCTAGCCCAACACCTCTCTATAGATTCTTCATGACCAGAAGAGGAGTAAAGTTATATTTTTCCCTCTTAGTCTTGGGGGTTCAAATCACAGCCTTATCCCAGAAATCAAGGTAGTATTAGGACATATCCATTTAGAAAGGAGAGCTAGTCCAGGTGAGTTAGACAAGACCATACACAGTCCCAATCCTCAGACTATATGTGATAACCCAGTTCCTAAACTCTAGCTGCTTATTCCAGTTGCATGCCTCTGTTTTGACTGCATGCATTTCTAGAAGACAATTATTGGTTCTGCCTCATCTATAGAGGAAACTAGAAATAGCAAATTGGAAAATAAAAGAGGATTAAGATAGAATTAAAGTTGAACCTGAATTCAACTTATTTAAGGAAGAGACTGCCTGAATTAATGACTGCAAGTCTCCAAGTCCCTAATAAAAAATCTTGGGGTGCTAAAAAAATTTAGATATGTTCAAAGAACCACTGCACGTAATCTATAAAAACCTATGAAGAAAGAGAAGTGTCAGAAGATGAAGATAGAAATTACCACACTTTAAAAAAAAAGGAAAAGGAAGAATTCTAGAAATTATAGATCACAGAGCAGTATTATTTTCTGGCAAAATTCTAGAATACACTATTGGACAAATGGTTTTATGAAAAGAAAACTGTAGTAAGGAACTAATACAGATTGATTAAGAGCATTTTAACAAACTAACCACATTTTCTTTTGTTGATGGCAGTATTAGGCTAGTGGACCAAAGACACCGAACAGATAAGTAGTAGTAAGTATTTGGTCAAAGTATTTGTCAGAATCTATTGTATTATCATGAACAAGACAGAAGAATGTGAACTAAATAGAATTAAGTGAATTTATTGCTTGTTTAGTAACCTTTACTCAAACAAGGACAAACATATACATGTCTTCAGTTGTAGTAATACAGCCATCAATTAAGAAGGATTAAGCATTTATTATATGCCAGGTACTGTGCTAGGTGCTAAGATTTGTTGTTCATTTATGTCCAACTCTTCATGATCCTGTAGACAGTATAGCCCATGGGGTTTTTGTGCAAGATAATAGAGTGGCTTGCCATTTCCTTCTCCAAGAGAATAAAGCAAGCAGAGATCAAATAAATTCTTAGAGTCACATAGCTAGTAAGTGTCTGCAGAACCATTATATCGCCATTCTAAATACTAAGTGTATGTATACTAAAGAACCATCATCTCATCAATTCTACTGAGTTAATACCTTGTTGTAAGTATCCTTGTTCCAAGTATATTTATCCAAGAGTTAAGAATTCAGTGATGTGAGAAGAGAGACAGAGTTGAGGAATAAAGGACTATGTGTATATCTATGTGTCATAGAGAGGCCAATTTGGCTCTGCCACAGAGAACAGGAAGAGATTTAGTTAAAATTAGATTAGAAAGATATGTTGAGTTCAAGTTATGAAGTACCTTAAAAGTCAAAGAGAAGAGGGTTTTTTTTTTTTATTTTAGAGGCAATAAGAGAATTAAAAAATTTAGTTGCATAGAGAAATGATATAATCATATATACATATAGAAAAATCACTTTGACAGTTGTATAGAAGATAAATTGAATTAGGAAGAGATAGGACAAGGAGAACAACTACTAGGGCCATTGCAACAATTAAGAGGCTTGAATTTGGACTTTTATGATGTCACTAGGACATTCAGTTTAAAATGTTCATTATGGCCAGTAGTTGGTAATGTAGGACAATTCTAAGACCTTAGAGCTTTCTTTGACTCTTATTTTTTTAATATCTTTGTAAGGAGTTTTAAAGTATAATTGTTTTCCCCATTAAGTTCATAGTATATGTCTCCGTTGAGTACCTCCTACAACTTATCTAGATTAGGTCCTCTCCATGTCTTATATGTATTATGTTTCAGAAAATTTCCTGTTTTCATTATCTTCTCTTGCCTTCATTCTAAAGAGAAATCTTTGTCAAAGAGATCTTTTAAAAGAGTCAGTTTGATCATATTATTTAAAAACTCTCTATGGCTCCTCTTCCTAACTTATAGGATAAAATGGAAACTCCTTATTTTGATATTTAGATTCTTTCACAATCTGACTATAATCTACTTTTCTAATCTTATTTCACACTTTATCCTTTCACACACTGTAAACCCAAACTGTATCATTTCCTCCATCTCATCTTGTCACCTATACATTTGCACATACCAGCTCCTAAAATTGGAAAAGATTTGTCTCTACATCTTTACTTGTTGAAATCATTCTCTTTCCTTTGAGATTCAATTCATATGATATATCTTCCTTTAAGCCTTTCCTAATATTCCCAAATGTCATCTGCTACTCTGATATCAAATCTTCAGTTGCCATACAATTGGAAGGGTTAGCTAATATACTGGATTATAGAATCAAGATTCAAAGGCAAGAATGGCTGAAACTAATAAAATGCAATTAAAATGGAAGTCCTATATTTAGCTTTAAAAAGTTAGCCTCAAAAGCTCAGAATGAAGCCTCATATTATACTAGTTCATGAAAAAACACTAGTGGATTTTCTTGACTGCTAATTCAATACAAGTTGGTTGAGTATAGAACTGGAAAAAAAACTTGCATTATAATTAGAACTGCATTAGTATTAAGTGCAGTGTCAAGAAGGTAATAGTTTCACTGTCTTTTCCATCTATTAGAACACATTTGCAGTATTGTGCTCAATTCTGGCAACTGTATTTTAGGATGGACAATGACAAAATATTTTCAGAAGACAGTGACAAAAATAGCGAAGTGTATGAATAATCAATGCATATGAGCAGGAGATAAAGTAAATCGAGATATTTAACCTAGAAAAGAGAAGATTTCAGAGAATGTGATAATTTAATCCAAATATGAAAATGACTATTAAATGGAAGAAGTAGTCGTAATTGCTATAATGCCAGAAAACAGGGCCGATGGGTGTCTATTTGATGGAAGGTGATTTCGGCTCAATATAAAGAAATATTGTCCATTAATTAAAGCTATGCCTCAAAGAAATCGACTACTTTGTGACATCATAAATGAAATTGTTTAAGCAAGAACATGATAATCATGTCACAGGTTATAGAGGCATTCCTCTATTAGGTAGGAAATTTGACTTATAAATCTAACTTTTTAAATATTGAATCTTAAGTCTGTGTGGGATTAGTTTTTCAATGTTCTCATTGCATTTGTGTAATGTACTATCTCTTTAAAATATCATGCTGAGTTAAGCCTACTCAGAGTTCCAGAAGAAAGTGTTACTTTGAGAGATGTTTCTGGGATTTAAGTCTGACTCAGAGTTGAGAAAAGTAGCAGCTACGGGGTTTTGAATGCAACAAGCTGTTATATACTGGAGAGACATGGACTTCTGAACGCTATATGATTTTGAAACAAATGTCATTTTATCTGACCTTAGACAAATGAGAATTTGGTTACTAATCATGATTTAGTAGGCATTATTTATTAAGGTAATCCAGAGTCTTAACTCAGAAAGAGAAGGAAAGACAAGGAGAGGGAGATGGGGAGAGAAAGACAGAGAAGGAGAGAGAGAGAGAGAGAGAGAGAGAGAGAGAGAGAGAGAGAGAGAGAGAGAGAGAGAGAGAGAGAGAGAGAGAGAGAGAGAGGAAGAAAGGATGAAAGAGGAGAAAATGGGGGAAAGAGGGAATCAAGGAAAAAGAAAGGGGAAAGACAGATTTTTAAAAATGCATCAGTTTTCTTGAAACTGATAGATACTTTAGTTGCTGTAGATGAGTAAGTCTAGTTGAGTAGAGGTACAATTTGGAAGTAGAAAAATTACTCAACAGATTAACTAGTTTTGTGGAGATGCCAAACCCAGAGTTGTTAGTCAAATAGAACATGGATCAACTAAGTTTACTAACAAGATTTATTCAACAAAAAAATATATTCATCAAAGATATTGGAAAGTTCCTGAGACAGAAAGAAGGTTCCCAAGTGTATAGTTCTAGAATTGTTGTTACCCAGAGTACATGACTTTTCCTTACCAATGAACTTCCTTGAAAGCTTTCTGCATGTATGTATTGTCCCCTAAATATAATGAATTCATTGGGTGAAGAGTATGACCTAGGTTTATCTATGGATTATGGTACATTTTAGAATTCACAAACTTACTGCAACATGAGTATCCTAATAGTATCTATTTTGTTTTATTGTTAGGTATGTGGTTTTGCTTTAAATGTAGAAGTCTCATTAATATGAGTGGCTAGTTGTATAAATAGAAACATTTTAGAGATTCAGTAATTAGAGTGGTAAGTAAGAGATGAATATTCCTTCACAACAAGGTTACCCCTAGACCCCTGAGAAACAAAAAAAAAAATCTTACTGTAACCATGGTTACGATACAAGGAAACTAGATCTGTCAGTGTGAGGTCAGGTTGAAGCAAGTGAGTTAACTGAGACAGTGAATCTATATGAACATGTAAAAGTATAAGGCAATATCAATTAATCAATAAACTTTTATTAAGTACCTACTATGTACTTGGGGAAGGAAATGACAAACAACTTAGTGTCTTTGTCAAGAAAAGTCAAATGGGGTCTGAGTTAGAAACAACTAAAATGCTGAACAGGGACAAAAAACATCTTCCAGATATATTAAATGCTGGGGATTAAAAACAACAATAAGCAAAACATTTTCTCTGCCTTCAAGGAGTTTATAATCTAATGGGTGAGACAAGCATTTGAAAATTAATTCTGAAAAATATGTTTAGAAGAATCACTCATATTTAAGCTATGCTGGATTACTTGCTGTCTAGGGAAGGGTAGAGGTGGGGAAGAAAGGAAAAATAATAGGAACACAAGGTTTTGCAAGGTGGAAAATTGAGAACTATCTTTGCATATATTTTGAAAAATAAAAATGTATTATTATAAAAATTCTGAATATGAAAAAATATTCAGAGAAATTTAAGGAAATATGGTGGCGTTAAGAGGGAGGAAATATTTTACAGAATATTGATCTAGAGCTGATTTTTAGTGAAATTACAGAGGGTACTGCCCCTATTTTCCATACATCATCTATGGAACGAGTAAGGTTTGGATGAGACAAACTATTCACCTCTGGATCATACATTAAAAGCTGGAAAGAACATAAATCCAAGCCTTTATTTTACTGAAGGAGTAACTAGACAGAGAGGTAAATGATTTGCCCAAGATGATACAGATAAGAGCAAGAGATGAGATTTGAACCCAGGTTCTCTGATGCCAGTCATTACATTCTCCATCATAACATGATATTAGATTTCTCTATTAGATTTCTCACAAAGGGTTCATGCCTTGCTCTCGGCTTCCTTCTTCGGCACTCAGCCATATGTTATGAAGAATTACAGATTAAAACTATTCAAAATAAGCTTCCTTGCACCTTACCATACTTAAGCTGGAAGCTAGAGCCATAATTTTCTTGCCTATGGCAGATTTTTGTTAAGATCCAAAAAAAATAGGCTTGCAAGATAATCTCTGGGAAAAAAGGGATCACGCATTGCTTAAATTTATTATCTTACCTACCACCTACTACCATACATACCCTTCTTTCCATCAGTCAGAGTAGATAATGGCTAGGAGGCAAGTGCTAGGGAGTTGCTCATGGTTATAAATAGCCGACACACATAGATGTTCCAAGATGTAACAAGATGTTGCAAAAGCTCTGTGTAAAAATTTATTTCATTTGATCCTTGCAACTGTGTGCTATAATCGTCTCCCATTTTACAGGTTAGAAAACTGAAACTTATTGAAGTTAAGGGACTTGCCCATGATCATGGTTCTAGTAAGGTAGGATTCGAAACCAGGTCTTCCTGAGGCAATGTCTGAGGCTCTTTCTACCATGCCAGTATAGGTCATCAAAGCTAATAATTGTCCGAGGTGAGAACTGAACCCTGACATTGAGAATTGAATCTCATCTCTTGCTCTAATCTGTATCATTTTTGGGCGGATCATTTACCTCTCTGTCTAGTTACTCCATCTGTAAAATAAAGTTCTGATTACAAACAGTATTCTACCTATTACCATCATGCTATTATACAATAGGAACGTCATGTCTGTCGTATAGAAAACAACGAAAAAATAAGCAAATATGGTTCAAACCCCAAAATATTCATTAGAGAATGAACAGGGTTTTGAGTGGGAATTAAAGACATCCTTGGGGGACAGGGTTTAGACTCCTGAAGGCCATGATTTTAGAGTTGCAGATATCTGGAAGAAATAAACAAGTTTTTGTTTTTTGTTTTTTTAACCTATAAAAGTGTAGATCTCAGGAGGGGTGGGGTAAAGAATGGAGTGAGGAAAATTTTTTTTAAAAAGTTAATCTAAAAGGCAGGAAGGCAGGGAAGGCATTTCATTTGCATCTTATCCCTGTGAGGCTATTTAGCAAAATAAATTGAGTCACTGTCCTAGACATTGATTATCTAGATGCTCATTCAAGTGATTTTTAAAAAAATGTTCCTGTTTAGCACTTCCTTGGAGTACATCTATTCCAGAAAGAAACTCTCTACCCATGTTGTACTTGGTAAGGATATTTCATGGAGTAACAGATTGGAAGAAATGAAATAATTTTGGAGTTTCAAGGGGCTAAAATCATGATTTAAGCTTATGTTACTGCATTTATTTTATGTAATTAAAAAAAAGTAGACTTGTCTGATCTTATATTCTGCTCCACTAACACCCCCACCTCCACAACTAGAGGAAAATTTCCATTTACATACAAATTGAAAGGTCCTCTAGTCCACAATAGTTCTTTTAATTTATACATACATCTTGCACAGATGCTGCAGACAATGAAGGAATTGAACACAAAATTGTGTGGATTACATTTGAAAAACTGAGTATCACTTTCAAAAATACCAACACATAAAGGCCATGTATCTCTTTTAAATGAATATCCTTCTGGAAATACCACAGGAATGTGTATCACAGTGAACAATCAATTTCAGGGGAAAAATTGCAGATGATCTACACTGTATGGAAAAACTCATGGTAGTAAAATAGTATAAAATACTCCATTAAGTAAATGTATTACTGGAAAAAGAAGTAAACTGGTCCTTCAAATAAATGAAAGATCTTTGATAGGTAGGTGCAAAATTAAATTGATCCCTTTGAGATGATGAGACCACTAAAAAAGGAAGATTTTTGCTAATTGGATCCTCCATGTACAAATTATCCAAAGATATGAGCAAGCATCACACAGGGTGAAAAGATGCAAAGTGCATATGATGTAATATGTACCCATATAAACTAAATTACGAATCTGTTGAAGTGAAGTATCATGTGTTTAATGCATTATATTTTTAAAACATACTTACCTAAACTCCATTCCTATTTGCAATAATCCCATGTGATAGCTAGGGCAGCTATGATTCTTCCTACTTACAGAAGAGAAAAGTGAGTCACAAAAAGCTCAAGTAACCTATACTAGATATTTGAATAGACAATGGCACAGCCAGAACCGGAAACAGGATTTCCTGAAGTACTTCTACAAGTGACTCAGTAAAAAGATAAGGCTGGACACAGTAATCACCAAGGTACCTTCTAACTTTCTATTCAGTGACTGATTTATCTATGGTGATGACTCATGATGAACATCACATATAAGATTCCCACATACAATATGTGCATGTGCTTTGTGTTCCTCTCCTCTTGGCCTGCCTCCCACATATACATGCAAATACACCAACTTTCTAGATCAAGGGGAAATTTGAAAATGGGCAGGAGAGAGGAATAACAGAGAAAATTCCAGACAGGCAATAGTTTAAAGATTATTTAAATTTGGAGCACATGAAAATCTCATTTTGTCACAACTTCTCTATTTTTCTTAGCAAAATGTAACAGTGCCTTCGTATTACCTGAACACACTTGACTTTTGTAAGCATATTGGGGCAAAGAGGAAAACTCAATTAGCATTAAACATATATAACATGAACTCAACCACATAAGCTCCCAAACTCAATTGTCAAGCTTTCTAAATGTGCTTGTGTCCCTCCTCTTTTTTGAGGATTATCTTTTCCTCAGGAAGAAAAAAAAGTAGGAAGTTAGTTCTATGCTAATCAGATATCTACATCTGCCAGTTTTCATGATCACACTTTGCAAAATTCCAGAATCACTTCATGGGAATGTGTACTGGGAATTAATTAAACTTCATCTCAAGTTTCAGAGCTTGAGAATAGCTAAGTTTTGGTTTAATAACTTCTGTCAAGCCAAAGTACCTATTCTTTCCTTGTTCCCAAACCTCTCCAAAAGACACAACTCATCATAAACAATCTTCAAATCACCCAGAATCCATACGCAAATGACATAGCCACTCCCTCCAAAAAATGCTCTCACATTGCACTGACATATACTCAACTGATGCACGGTCCTTTGAATACTCATTACCTATTCATTCTCTGTTTCTGCACAATTAAACTGTTCATAGTATACCCTATCACAAATGCCCTGTGGCCACCTTCCATATAACCTAATTCACTAATTTAATAGCAACCATGAAATATTTTGATGATTTCCTACAATCCAGTGGATAATTCACTCTTCTGAGCAGCTGTGAACCTTCTTCAGTTTGATACACAATTGTCCACTTTTCAAGGTAGGTATTTCCAGAACTAACAACATACTTTAAACTAATGGTGTCAAACTCATATAGAAATGGATCTTTGTGGGCTACATATCGGCTTAGAAAATCATAAGTTAAAATTTTCTTTGTTGTATTTTATTTTTTTATTTATTTTGATAAACATTTCTCAATTATATTTTAATATGGTTCTGCCACATTTGGAAATTTTTTTCTGGAGTTTTATTAGTGGTAAGGTAAGTTGGCAAAGAGTTTGATGCCTCTGTTAACGATAATTAATCCTAACAATCATTCACATGTGGACAACTTAGAGCTATCTGGACTTCTCTGTTGTCTCCCTTATAAAATAATGATGACATTAAGGACAATAACAATGATACCTTTCATTTAATTCTATTTTTTTGTGATTATGCTCATATCTATTTAATAATTCTCTTTGTTAAGTAAACCAATAACTATCATTTTTGTCTTACAAATGATGAGAAATACAACTCAAAAGGATGAAAAAGTCCCTAGATTGTAAGATGCAGGACTGAGTTTACTATCTATCGCAGAAGTCATGATTTATCAACACCAAATCTCTTTGTATTTGACTATGTTGTTGGGAAAAGAAGATAGATATAATTAACCTAAGTGGGTCACTTCTCACTACATCCTGCAAGCTCCCAAAACTGACCCCATGCAGAAATCGCTGTACTGGCATCAATATGTGCTGTGCTGTATGTGTGTGTGTGTGTGTGTGTGTGTGTGTGTGTGTGTGTGTGTGTGTGAGAGAGAGAGAGAGAGAGAGAGAGAGAGAGAGAGAGAGAGAGAGAGAGAGAGATTTAGCAAGAGAATCTCTATATAATACATGAAATATTAGTATTACCTTAGTTTGCCACAGGAAAATCAAAGAGACTACTAGATGCCCTTGCTCACTGTGAGATGAGACTATATCTTTTTTCTGGAGTATGTAATGGCTCTGTAGAAAACACAAATTTTCATTTCAACAAAATACTGCTTCTTTCTCATTAGTAAGAAAATTTATATAGCAATGGAGACATAACTCTTATAAATCATTTTTCCATCTATAGTATCTAAGTTAAGAGTCTACTTTGGAGGTTTTTATATATAAAATTAGCAAGCCATAGGTAGATCAGTATTTACTAAAAACTGAAGAAGGAATTCAAGCTCAGACAGGATGGGGATTATTCCTCATTTTTACCTGTGGCTATGTTTGTTCTCACAGATGTTGTTTACACCTCAGTCACTAAGGAAGCCCACCAGTATCCCTAAAACTAAAAAAAAAAAAGAGAGAACCTTAACATTTTTATATTGGAAGGTGGCAGACATTAAAGAACATTTTGGAAAGTTGAACATATTGCCAACACCATGTGCTTGCTTCAGAAAAACAAACATATGATAACATGCCAAGTAGAATGTGACAGAAATAACACTTAAGGAAATGTTCGAGTCAAATATTGAAGGGCAGTTGGAGTGGTATTCTCAGTATATTAAAAAAAAACAGAGTAAAGCCTTCAGAATGTTGTATTCATCCTTTAAGAAGTATTTATGAAGGGAAGTTGATTCAGAGTTGTTGAGAGACGCTTCTCTGTGCTAGAGGAGAGACAGATGATAAATAAGGATGCATGGAAAAAATAATATACCTGGAAAACAAAAAGTGGACTTACACAATTATATATGTATGTATGTGTGTGTGTGTGTGTGTGTATAGGTTTATGTATACACACATATAAAATGTAGGAAATAATTGGATATTTATCTAAAAGTTTTTGAATTTCCAGAAGTCTGGTGACAAGTAGCATAGCAGAGTAGGAAAAGTCCTAAATGGGAGTCAGAATCATAAGTTCAAATCCTGGCTCTGTTAATTATGAATAATGTGATCTTGGGCAAATAAAATAATCTCTTTCTGCCTCAGTTTCCTCAGCTGTAAGAGAAAGGGATTTCATTAAATAATAATTGTGGACCCTTGACTTTCACAATTAAAATGAATTCTTCAATTGAATTTTAAGTAAAACAATTCAATTAATCACACACAATTTATTCTGAGGGTGGAACCAAGATGGCAAAGTAAAGCCAGGAAGCTGCTTAATCCTCCCAGTTTCCCTTGAAAACCACATGAAATCAAGCCTCTGGACTGAGTCAGGTGGAATGAAACCACTTTCCAGCTAAAGATAGACTGGAAAAACTTCAAGAAAGGACATTATCACTGTGGTGAAATGGGTATTCAGCCCGGTTCAGATAGACTCTAGGAAAGAAGACAAAGGGTCTGAATCACAGCAAATCACAGCAAATCATGAACTAAGACTTTTACTCCTTGCTCAGTAGAGGAACAAATCAATGGGGTGACTTCTAGTCCCCACTTAAAAGGCAAACTCTGAGAAGCCAGGCTGTTTCCTGAAACCAGCAGGCAAAGCTACCCCCTGCAAACATAAGGGGCCCTTGTGTACGAAGCCATGGCTCAGAGCTGCACCAGAAGCTTGGGACAGTGTCTTCTTTACTCCAGGAGCAGAGCTCAACCATAAAAGTAAAAAAGAGGAAATATCAAAAGAAAAGGAAAGAAAATGAGCAAGAATCAGATAAGAAACTTGAGCACAGAAAATTTCTATAGTGACAGGGCAGACCAAAGTATAAACTAAGACAAGGACAAAATGTCCATAGAAGAAATCTCAAAGAGTGATATGAATTAGTCTTAAGCTCAAAAAGGCTTCTTGGAAGTGCACATAAAATACTTTAAAAGGCAAATACGAAATGTAGAAGAAAAATGAGAAAAGTGATAAGAGGTATGCATGAAAGACTTGTTTCTTCTCAGTGGTTCTAAAGTTTTACCAATAGACTTTGGCCAGAAAATGACACATGTCTTCAAAAAAAGAACTAAGAAGACTGAATGTAAATCAATGCATACTATGTTAACTTCTTTTTTCAGTTTTTTTTTTTAATCTTTTCTATGGTTTTCCCTTTTGCTCTGATTTTTCTCTCCCAACATGATTCACAAAGCAATGTGTATTAAAAATAAATTTACTAAAAGAAAAAATAATAAAAATAAACAAACAAATAAATAATAAAAATAAACATGCAGTAGACATCCACTGTAAGTTTAATAGGACAAGTCTTATGAGAAATGTGCAAAAAGCAGATAACATCGCTCCTTTTAATAAAGAACCTAAAATATATGGTCTAGGCATATAGGCATATGAATGTGTATAAGCATATGAAACCCAGAATATACAAACTAGATTTAGGTGGCAACTGTGACCGATTAGTCACTTTTAAATTGAGGAATGTCAGAATAGCATCCCTATAATTACAGAGGCAGATAGATGGCACAGTAGATAGAGCTGCTGAGTCTGGAATCAGGAAGACATCTTCATGAATTCAAATCTGATGTCAGACATTTAATAATTGCACAAGTTACTAAATGACTATGCAAGTCACTTAACTCAGTTCACCTCAATTTCCACATCTCTGAAATGAGCTGAAGAAAGAAATTAAAAACTTCTCCAGTATTTTTATTAAGAAATGTCAAGTAGGGTCATAAAGAGTTCAACATGACTGAAAAGCTACTAAACCACAAAAACTATAAATTTGCAATACTATTCAAGGAATTTCCTCTTCAAGATTTTTATTAACTACTAAGTGAATAAATGCTCGATGCTTTATATATGCATCTTAAGAAACCTTTACTGTGTATCATGCAATTTCAAAAGCAAAAAAAATTTTTGAGATTTCTTCTTCCATTCTTCAAAGTAAAAGTTATATGAACATTATTAGGTTAAATGCATCCATAAAGCTTCTGCTAATTTGGCAATAATGCTGACATACTTCTGAAAAAGGAATTCCATGCTATATAAGATTAGAATTTATGCAAGGCCTTTTAGGCCCAGGCAATATGCCAATAAGGCCATCCATTAAGGAAGACCCCAAATGATAAAAAGACTCCTAAAACCCTAACTAGAGGATCAAATGGAAGGAAATAAGATATTACCACTTTTTTTTTCATTAATTAAAATCTCAGAAAATCCCAAGTAGAAGTTGAAAAATAATGATCCTGAATAGCATTTTAGCCTAAAAGGAGGTAGGATAGTCAGATACACTGTATTCGCCCTCAGATACTTCATGTAACTACACAGGCCTGGGAAACATAATATTGGGTAATCCACACTGGCAAATACAGAGGCAGGGCAGAACCAAAGATACTTTCCACTTTATATGATAGTCAGTCTATCAAGAGCTCAATAAATTCTAGGAGGAAAACATTTGCAAAGACCCTGAAAATTTGTTTTATTTGATCCAGATAGTACTAGTTCTGTATCTTCACTGATTTTACTGACTAATTGACAAGCCTTATAATTTGGATATTGCATTGGTTGACAGGGAAAAACATTAAGGAGATATAGATTTAGGAGATATATGAAACCCAGAATATACAAACTAGATTTAGGTGTCAATTGTGACTGATTAGTCACAATGGATTATCTTCTTTAGGAAGGGCACATGGCTTTGAAATATCTAGTTTCAGGGAATAAACTAGAATCATTCTCAATAAAAGAAGAGGTGAAACAAGGTTTCCCACTATCACCATTACTATTCAATATTGTATTTGAAATATTAGCTTTAGCAGTAAGGTAAGAAAAAGTTAAAGAAATTAGGGGAGATAAAAAGGAAAGAAAATTATCATTCTTTGAATATGACATAATGGTATACTTAGAGAGTCTTAAAGAATCAACAACAAAAAAAAAAACTATGAGAAATAATTAGCAACTTAAGCAAAGTTGCAGAAAACAAAACACATCAGCATTTCTTTATGTTACCAACAAAGTCTAGTAGTAAGAGATGCAAAGAGAAATTCCATTTGAAATAATTGTAGATAATATAAAATATTTGGTGGTCTATCTGCCAAGACAGTCAGGAACTACATGAACACAATTACAAAACACGCCACACAAATAAAGTTAGATCTAAACAATTAGAAGAATATCAAGTGCTCATGCTTAGGATGAGTTAATATAGTAAAAATGACAAAATTTGCCTAAATGAATCTATTTATTCAATGCCATACCAACCAAATTCCATGAAATTACTGTATAGAATCAGAAAAAAAATGACAAAATTCATCTGAAAGAACAAAAGGTCAAGAATTTCAAGAGAATTAATGAAAAATGCAAATGAAGATGACCTAGCTGTACCAGACATAAGACTATATTATAAAGCAACAGTCATCAAAAACATTTGGTAATGACTAAACAATAGAATAGTTGATTAGTGGAAAAGGTTAGATTCAAAAGATACAAAATAGTAATTTAAATGTTTGATAAACTCAAAGACCCTAGCTTCTGGAATAAGAGCTTATTATTTGACAAAAATTGTTGGGAAAATTGGAAAATAGTATGGCAGGAACTAGGCAATGACCAATACCTAAAACTCTGCCAAGATAAGATCAAAATGGGTTCATGATTTAAACATAGTGATACTATAGGGGGCAGCTAGGTGGTGCAGTGAGCACCAGCCCTGAAGAAAGGAGGAGCCGAGTTCAAATCTGATCTCAGACACTTAATACTTCCTAGCTGTATGACTCTGGGCAAATCACTTAACCCCAATTGCCTCAGCAAAAAAAAAAAAAAAAAAAAAAAAAAAAAAAAAAAAAAAAAAAAAAAAGAGTGATACTATCAGTAAATAAGAATAGCAAAAGATAATCTATCTCTTCTGTAAAGAAGAGAGGAATTTATGGACAAAGATAAACTAGGATACATTATAAAATACAAAATAAATAATTTTGATTATATTAAGTTAAAATGTTTTTGTATCAACAAACCAATGCAAACAATAATAGAAGGGAAGCAGAAAACTGGGGAAAATTTTTTATATCCAAGGGTTGTGATAAAAGCCTCTTCTAAAATATATAGAGAATTGACTCAAATTTAGAAGAATACAATAGATAAATAGTCAAAGGATATGAACAGACAATTTTCAGATGAAAAATTAAAACCATTTCTTGTCATATGAAAAAATGTTCTATTAATCAGAGAAATGCAAATTAACACAACACTGAGGTACCACTACACATCTCTCTGATTGACTAAAATGATAGGAAATGATAATAATAAATGTTGGAGGGGATATGGGAAAACTGGAACACTAATACATTGTTGGTGGAGTTGTGAACTGATCCAACTATTCTAGAGAGCAATATGGAAATTGTTCAAAAAGGCTATTAAACTGTGCATACTTTTTGATCCAGCAGTATCTTTACTGGGCTTGTATCCCAAAGAGATCATAAAAAAGGGACAAGAATCAAAGATGTGCAAAAATATTTGTAGCATCCCTTTTTATAGTGGCAAAGAACTGGAAACTGAGTGGATGCCCCATCAATTGGAAAATAGCTGAATAAGTTATGTATATGAATGTTATGGAATATTATTGTTCTGTAAGAAACGATCAGCAGGATGATTTCAGAAAGGCCTGGAGAGACTTACATGAACTGATGCTAAGTGAAGTGAGTAGAACTAAGAGAACATTGTACAACAACAACAAGATTATGTGATGATCAATTCTGATGGACTTGGCTTTTTTCAATAATAAGGGGATTCAGGTCAATTCCAATAGATATGTGATGGAGAGAGATATATGCATTCAGAGAGATGAGTGAGGGGAATGAATGTGGATCACAACATAGTATTTTCACCTTTTTATTTTTGTTTGGTTGTTTTTTATTTTCTTTCTCAGTTTTTCCCTTTCTGATCCGATTTTTCTTGAACAGCATGATAACTGTGGAAATATGTATAGAAGAACTGCACATGATTAACATACATTTTATTATTTGCTGTCTAAGAGAGGGGTTGGGGGCAGAGTGAGAGAAAAAAATTGTAATACAAGACTTTGAGAGGGTGAATGTTGAAAATTACACATATATTTTAAAAATAAGAAGCTAAAAAAGCTGGCTAAGATATGCTAGAACACCACTTTACAATTTTTGTTAATATAATCCCAAATAACTAAATTGATTTATAATTTTTTGATTATCCAATGTTTATTGCTGTTGTGGCAGATGCCTCTATAATAATTATAATGCTGGAAATGGAGCTCAGTTTCTGATTTTGACCTTTAGTCATATTGAGTGCTATTATCTAAAATAAAATATCTTTAGCCACCAAAGCCTTGGTCAACTTCTTAGTATTAATTTATTGCCATGGAGTGATATCTCTTTTTTTTTATAATAGTTTTTATTTACCAGATATATGCATGGGTAATTTTACAACATTGACAATCGCTAAACCTTTTGTTCTAATTTTCCCCCTCCTTTCCCCCTCCCCCAGATGGCAGGTTGGCCAATGCATAATCAATATGTTAAAGTATAAATTAAATACAATATATGCATACATGTCCAAACAGTTGTTTTGCTGTACAAAAAGAATCGGACTTTGAAATAGTGTACAATTAGCCTGTGAAGGAAATCCAAAATGCAGGTGGATAAAAATAGAGGGATTGGGAATTCTACGTAGTAGTTCATAGTCATCTCCCAGAGTTCTTTCACTGGGTGTAGCTGGTTCAGTTCATTACTGCTCTATTGGAACTGATTTGGTTCATCTCATTGTTGAAAATGGCCACATCCATCAGAATTGATCATCATATAGTATTGTTGCTGAAGTATACAACAATCTCCTGGTCCTGCTCATTTCACTCAGCATCAGTTCATGTAAGTCTCTCCAGGCCTTTCTGAAATCATCCTGTTGGTCGTTTCTTACAGAACAATAATATTCCATAATATTCATATAGAACAATTTATTCAGCCATTCTCCAAATGATGGACATCCATGTAGTTTCCAGTTTCTGGCCACTACAAAGAAGACTGTCACAAACATTCTTGCACATACAGGTCCCTTTCCCTTCTTTAAGATCTCTTTGGGATATAAACTCAGTAGTAACACTGCTGGGTCAAAAGATATGCACAGGTTGATAACTTTTTGAGCACAGTTCCAAATTGTTCTCCAGAGTGGCTGGATGTATCACAATTCCACCAACAATGTGAGTGATATCTCTTTTAAGAGATAGAAGGAATTCCTGTACTAGGAGTTCCTGATAATGGTGATGAATCTACTTAGCACAGTGTCTGTCCAAAGTAAGTACTTAATAAATGTTTGAAAAATTATACCTTTACATAATTGAATGGTTTTATTACAGATGTTTTCTTTTGTGGTGTGTGCTGAGATGATAGTTCTTCCTAAGTAGAATATGGATATGTTTCTTTAAATACTTTGAGAAACTCATAAGTAAATGGGATAAATATGGTAAAAGGACAATTTAAATGTTTTAAATATCATATATGATATCCTGAAGTAAGGAGATGAGTTCATAGCATCATATCCCTAAAGATGGAAGGAATGTGAGCTACTAAATATTTTTGCATAATGTCTAAATGCTACCTATCTTAGTAAGGCTATAAGGAATGTGCTAACAATAATAAAATGATATTTTTAATCATAATAAGGGAAATATTTGGTTTCAACATTTAGTTGGCTGATCTGTGCTCCTCTATGAGATCATGGTTAATGCTACCCATGGTAGAGATATATAACTTAGGTTGTCCTCTCTCAGAGGGCCAACAAGATGTAGCTACTATTGAAAGTGCTGAGCAGCTGGATCCAAATATATTTTTGCAATTTCTTGCTACCTGTATGAGGATGGGAAAATAACTTGACCTTTATTGGCTCAGTTTTCTCATCTGTAAGATGTTAAGGACCATGCCTAGGTGAAGGAGTAGGTCAATTCTCCAAGAGCCTCCACAGCTGTGAATCATAATATCTGAAGGAGTTACAAAGCAGCCTTTACTGACAATGTGTTGCTTGTGAACTGGGAATGAAATAAATTGGAGGCAGAGGGAAGAGGAGAGGGGTCAGAGAAAAGCAACTGCTTCTCATTAGAAAGGTCAGACAACAACAACTGCCTCTCACATGAAGAGGTCCATTCTACAGGTCTGAGCTAGATCTCTAGCAGCCACTGGTAGGTGGCAGGTGATGAGAGTTAAACCAAATGACCTCTAAATTCTAGGTCTCAGTTTATCTTCCTATCTATAATCACTATTACCTCTGAATTCACTAAGCTAGATTAATGGGCTAATCTTTCAAGTCCTTACTCTTAAGAATTAAACATAGAAATGACCTAGAAAAAATAACAACAAAATTCATATGGAAGAATAAAAGGTTGAGAATTGCAAGGGAACTAATGAAAAAAAAAGTCAGAGGAAGGTGGTCTAAGTGTACCTGATCTAAAGCTATATTATATAGCAGCAGTCACCAAAACCATTTGGTACTGGCTAAGAAATAGACCGGTAGATCAGTGGAACAGATTAGATACAAAGGACAAAAAAGGGTACATCTATAGCAATCTAGTCTTTGACAAACCCAAAGATACCAACATTAGGGACAAAAATTCATTATTCGGAAGAAACTGTTGGGAAAACTGGAAATTAGTATGGCAGAAATTAGATATGGACCCACACTTAACACCATATACCAAGATAAGATCAAAATGGGTCCATGATTTAGGCATAAAGAATGAGATCATAATAGATTAGAGGAACAGAGAATAGTCTACCTCTCAGACCTGTGGAGGAGGAAGGAATTTATGACCAGAGGAGAATTAGAGATCATTATTGATCACAAAATAGAAGATTTTGATTACATCAAACTAAAAAGTTTCTGTACAAACAATACTAATGCAAATAAGATTAGAAGGGAAGTAACAAATTGGGAAAATATTTTTAAAAGGAAAGGTTCTGACAAAGGTCTCATTTCCAAAATATATAGAGAACTGACCCTGGTTTATAGGAAACCGAACCATTCTCCAATTGATAAATGGTCAAGGGATATGAACAGACAATTCTCAGATGATGAAATTGAAACTATTTCCACTCACATGAAAGAGTGTTCCAAATCACTACTGATCAGATAAATGCAAATTAAGACAACTCTGAGATACCACTATACACCTGTCAGATTGGCTAAGATGACAGGAACAAATAATGATGAATGTTGGAGGGGATGTGGGGAATCTGGGACACTAATACATTGCTGGTGGAGTTGTGAAAGAATCCAGCCATTCTGGAGAGCAATTTGGAACTATGCCCAAAAAGTTATCAAACTGTGCATACCCTTTGACCCAGCATTGCTGTTATTGGGATTATATCCCAAAGAAATACTAAAGAGCGGAAAGGGACCTGTATGTGCCAAAATGTTTGTGGCAGCTCTTTTTGTTGTAGCTAGAAACTGGAAGTTGAATGGATGTCCATCAGTTGGAGAATGGTTGGGTAAATTGTGGTATATGAAGGTTATGGAATATTATTGCTCTGTAAGAAATGACCAGCAGGAGGAATACAGAGAGGCTTGGAGAGACTTAAATCAACTGATGCTGAGTGAAATGAGCAGAACCAGAAGATCACTATACACTTCAACAACAATACTGTATGAGGATGTATTCTGATGGAAGTGGAAATCTTCAACATAAAGAAGATCCAACTCACTTCCAGTGGATCAATGATGGACAGAGGTAGCTACACCCAGAGAAGAAACACTGGGAAGTGAATGTAAATTGTTAGCACTACTGTCTATGTACCCAGGTTACTTATACCTTCGGAAGCTAATAATTAATGTGCAACAAGAAAATGGTATTTACACACATATATTGTATCTAGGTTATATTGTAACACATGTAAAATGTATGGGATTACCTGTCATCGGGGGGAGGGAGTAGAAGGAGGGAGGGGATAATTTGAAAAAATGAATAAAAAAATTTAAAAAAAAAGAATTAAACATAGAAATGAGGCTGATCACTTTTAAGGGCATCAAGAATTCTTTCGTATCAAGAATTATTATAATAAGATTAAAGGAGAAAAGAGCAGGATAAAAGGAGGGTGTGTGCAGAGAAATAAGAAGTATTGAAGGCTATCCTTATCAATGTCTGATGGTGCATACTATTGGTCACAATGACATTTCTTTCTCCATTCCTAATTCAAAGCAAATAAATATGTGAGACACATTCTCACATCACAATATATACTCAGCTTAGGTTATAGAAAAATCATTGAAAAAAATTCTTGCCAATTTCAATAATTCATATAAAATAATAATTAAAATTAGCAGAAAATAAATCTACTGGTGAGAAACTATTTTGGCTTTGAAGCACAATCCAAATAATACATTTTAAGTTGAAATCATATTCAAGGCTCAAGCTTTGGCACTTGTTAAGAACAACGGAGATGAAATTTATCTAGCAGATAGAAGAATAGACTAACTTACCCTAAAAAATAATTTCCAGCACTAAGATTCAAACTGGTAAGTCAACAAGCACCTGTTTATTTATTATGCATCTATTAATTTATTAAACATTTACTATGCACCTACTATATCTTACTGTGCTAAGCATTGGGATTACAAAGTTAAGCCAATAGGACTTGTTCTTAAGGAAGTTCATCCTCTAAAAGGCTATTAAGTCTCACGGATTTTTTTATTTTATTTTTCCAAGCTTCTCATATTGTCTTTAAAATATAAAATATTTAAAAGTTAGAGCTGTTCAATCATAATCAAATCTCTCAATGTAAAAATATTAAAAGTTAACTCTTTTCCAAACTCCCACCCCATTCAGGAATCCTCTCAACAATATCCCTGCTCTTGCTTGAGCATATCTAATACTGCCTGATTGCATTTTCCATTTCTTTTGATAGCAAACTGCATTATTAACACCACTACTCCTCATATAATAATCATTAATTAGCAGCTCTTCAAAGCCATAGAAATAAAAGAATGTTTCTTACTTAGTGGACTGGTGTTTTCAGTGGGGAAAATATAAATGATACAATCCAAGAATTTAAAAGTTTAGACTACAGATGTCTCAATTTTAGAAATAAGCACATTATTTGCACAATGTCATAGGATCATTTGTAGCCAGAATGGAATTTGAAGGTTATCTAGACTATACTCTATTTATTGCAGAAAAACAACAAGTATAGAAATGTGAAATGACTAATCCAAAACTACATAGGTAGCAAGGGAAATAGCTAGGATTTGAACACAGTTTCCCCAATTCTATTGTAGCACTTTTCTTTGTTACAATGGCAGCCCCAAACCTAGATTTATCATCCCATTGGCCCCCAAATTAGATTTTTCCTTAAATTCTGCATCTCCCTGATTTCTAAATAAGAAAAAAAACTTTCAAGTTCATAACTAGTTCAATAAAAGCCATCCCATGGAAGAAATGAATGCATTTATTACCAAGACTCTGTTAATACTATTGATTTTTTTCTCACACAATTTCCCTTTTCTTTTCTCTTTTTATAGACCACCAGCAGCAGAAAAGCTAACCATTAACCCCAATGGACAGCACTAATAGATCATCACTGCTGTCACATTCTTAGTCCTTTGTCTCTGAGCACAATAACAGCCTGTGGTACAATTTTCAAGTCTATCAGTCATCAAGGCCTCCTATTGGAGAGGATAGACTCATTACATGAAGCTACTGAGACATGCGACTATCGTACTGCAATTCCTGATTAAAAAGTCACCTCTAATTTTTTAACTTTCCCAGTAGTATATTATATTATCACTCTAGCTACACATCAGTAATAATAATGATTCAGCTTCTCCTTAGTGTTCTGCCTTAAATCACAATGACCAGACATTATTCATCAGACAATATCAGGTCCAGATTTTTTATTTTTGTTTTTCAAGTAAGCAATCAAAGATATTTTCTGGGAACTTTCTAGGCCTGTATGAAGCACTATGGGGGATATTGAACTACTTCCCTCTAAGATCTTATAATCTGATCGTAAAGTTAAGAATAACTGCATCAAACTGAGGTACTTCAGAGATGATTCTTTCTGCCTAATTATTCTTCTTAAACTCCTCTACCTTACCTGGAAGATTCAAGTTGAAGAAGGATGAATATGTTTTATAATCCCTTAAACAGACAAACTTTTCAGCTTGTATCACAATATTATCCCAGACTATATATTTTTTAAGTTTATTATGTATTATTCACTTTTGCCCATTCTACGCTACAGCAAAGTTGCTCACTACTCGCTAAATTCAGAATTCCAGCTCCCATCTTTGTGGGAGTCTTTTCACAAGTTAATCACATGCCTGGAATAAACTCTCTCCTCACCTCCATTCTTTAGAATCTTCAAATTTCAGCTTACATTCTCCAAAAGGTTTTCCCTGAGTCTGTAGTGCTAGGGTTCTCTCCCTCCTTATGTTATTATGTATAACCATAACTCTTTGTGTTTTGTGTATTCCCAGGAAAGTTCAAATTATTTGAGGAAAAGAACTGTTTTTCATTTATTTTTCTATTATCAGTCCCAATACATGGTCCTTCATTTAATAATTTCTTGTTGAATAGATGATAGAGCATTTATTAAGCACTTGCCAGGGACTGTTCTAAGTGTTAGGGACATAAACACCAGCATAGGAAGCAATCCATATCCCTTAGGAGCTAACATTCTGATAGTAAAGACAATACATAAAAGAAAGCAGGAAAAGGAATATCTGAGTGGGAGCAGGACGCTAGAGTCAAATCAGGAATGGAGCAAGTATGGCTGTGGCCCTTTATGAAATGGTCAGCTAGATTAGGAGTTAACCAATTAGGAGAGTTAGTTTCAGGTTTTTTATATATATATATATATATATATATACATACATACATACATATATATACATATACATATATATATGTATAAGCTAACTCCCATATTTGGACATATATATGTATTTATATATATATACATATATATATGTATATATATATATATATATATATATATATATATATATATATATATATGATATGCTAATAAATAGTGCCAGGTATGAGTATAATACATAGGGATCCATTATCTCATCAGTTTAAGTATCCCTCTACCAATACAGATTATAAATCTTCTATGCTTTAGTAGGTAAACTTTGTGGGTTGCTTTGGTCAAAAAATTCACCACTTTCATGTATTCTCACCCCCATGCCACTATGAGACATTGGAATTTCACTTTCAGGGAGATGAAATAGAGATATTTCCCTAAATCAATGCTCTGAATTTAGAAGTAGAGATTACCATGAACTGGAGACATATCTGACTTTCAGTGACACACTGTCAATCTATCCCCTCATTACCTTTTTTACTTCCCTTGAAATTTCTTGTAGTAATTATAATTACTTTTCCTAAAGAGATTATATAGTTCAACCCATATACGTTTTTTCTAACTTATCCATTCATTGGTTTATACTCAATTATTATCTGCATCCACCAATCTTCCTTAAATTTTATTCTCAAATTCTAATCATTGTTCTCTTCAAAAACAACAATGAACTTTGCCTGAGCACAATACACTAAGCTATGTACTAACAATATTCATTAGAACAATACATAGTCCTTCAACTTCAAGAAGCTTATAACCAAGTAGAATAACAATAACAACAATAAGCATTTTTGTATAGCTTTAAGCTTTGCAAAGTACAAATATTTCATATTAACTTCAAGATAATTTGTTTAGGTAGATCCTCTTTTTATAGATAAGGAAATCAAGGCAAATAGGTTAAATGAGTGGCGCAGGGTCCCACAACTAGTAAGTGCCTGAAATGTAATTTGAATCGAGGTTTTCCTAACACTAAGTCTAGTACTTCATCCATCATACCAAAGCAGTCTTGGACTTGGGTTTAGGAATTAAGGTAGCCATAATATATTTTAGAAGCTAAATAACAACACAAAGTTGCCTTGTTGAGGGCTAAAAGAGTAATGCAGACAACAAGAAGCATAAGAATTCAAGGGAAAAACAAGATGGGCCTGATTTGAAGTTGAGGTTATAACCCTAAACATACTATTTCCCTTTTGTGGATCCAATTTCTTCTCATTGCTGAGATAAGGGTAGCAAAAATAAATATCTCTAATATCTCTTCTACCCCTAAATTTTAGATATTTTGATATTGAATTACTAGGAAAGGATTGGTATTGAAGTATTAGGAACTTGTCTTTAAAGGATCATAGGATAAAGATAACTGGAGAGTCTAGGGGGAAGGCATTAAACCCTAAAGCTCTTGATTGAATTGCATTGATTTTACTAACCTTACGTCTCTCAAGTTCAATTTACTCAATTTCTCTCATATAGCATTATTTCCTGGATCAACTGGACTTGAAGTCAAGAAAATCAAGGTTCAGATCCTACCTCTGACATTCATTAGTTGCATGATCCTGGACAATATGCTTAACTTTACTGTGCCTCATGTGAATGGCTAAGATTTACTTAATCACAGATGGATTACAATCTAAACTGATAGGAAGCATTTTTATATTGAGTTTTGTACTGATGGTATCACAGGTGTTGCAGGTACTGAACAAATGTCTTGTATACTCTATGAGGGATAGATGAAATTTGATCATTTTATCCTAAACACACAAATATACTCATGTACACCTATTTTCTGTCTCACTCATCCAGAGGCATTGGGAAAAAATGAGTCCTTTTGCACACTAATAAATAAAAATGTTATATAAACATCAAGTAGTCAATCATGATGACAACAAATTGGGTACTCTTTTTTGTCTTGCTGTTCTAAACTTTCCTTTATACAGCAGCTCTTTGCCTTCTGAGTTAAAACACATTTATACCTTTATAATATCTTAAAATATATTTATAACAACAATATATGGAATTGACATAGCATTTTAAAGATTGCAAAACACTTTACAAATATTGTCTCATCTGAGTGTCATAATAAGTCTATTTTATTGTTATTTCTTCCATTTTAAAGTTTAAGAACTTGAGAGTTTAGGATATAGTATGATAAGAGTGGAAAGACAATCTACTCAGAAGTCAGAGGCCCTGCATCCAAATTATGATTCTGATTTCAAGTATTTTCTGAGTTTGCTTAAGTTATCTTACTTCATTCTGTACTACTCTGAATAGAGTTTGGACTAAGTTCATGGCAACATATTGATTTAGAAAACCACAAGTTAATATTATCCATGTTAAATTACATTTTTATTTATTTTGTTAAACACTTCCCCATTACATTTTAATCTGGAGTTTTGTGGGGCAGGAGTTTTCTACCTCTGAATAGTATCATCCTTATAGTTCTAAAGAGCTGTGATTCTATCACTGTGCCCAGGGACACACAACTAGAAAACACCAGAGGCAAGATTCAAATCTGAGTCTCACTTTCTCCAGGTACAACACTCTACCCACTTATTCAAGGTCATACAACTTCATTAGAAAACACAGAACTTAAAAGTATTACTTATTGATGATCTCAAGGAAGGACGTGTTCAAAAGAAAATTCTCTCTCTGGCTGCCTTGAGTAATTTGACAGCAAAGTGATTACCTGCAGGAGGGCAGAGAAAAACATGCTGAGGGACAACATCATAATGAAAACCTATGTGCCAAATAATGACCAGAGTCTTCATTTTTCTCCGTAATATTTGCTAGGGATGAACCAGCTGAATAGGCTTGTTTTATGATGGGAATCATAAAAGGTGCATCTCCCTGCCAGGACTGTCATTTTGAGAGGAGTGTAGGAGGTTGGCAGTGACATCCGCAGAGCAAATGACATGCCATTCACATTCCAAGACAGGGCCTTCCCTCGGAGCTATTTCTGCATTTTTATGGCTCATTTTCACTGCTAGGATTGCAGGTGAGCTACCACGGTGTGAGTGGTTAATGGAGGGAGAGGGGCATTAGGTAGTCCCAAAGTCTGGGGCATGTCAATAATTGAACCATTAGTCAGTTCAGGCTCTCTCCACCACTCAAGTGGAACAGAGTGTATAGTTCACATTGTAATAAGTATGGTCGGTATGGTGTGTGTTTTGGATGATTGGCCAACTCTACTTACATATATCACTCATCAGTCAGACTTTAAGCATTTATTAAGCACCTATTCTGTGCCAGGAACTGTGCTAGATCCCATGGAGATTAAGAAATAGCAAAACATGTTTAACATATATTGGATAAGGGAGGGAGAAAAATTTGGAACATAAGGCTTTGCAAAGGTGAATGTTGAAAATTATGCATATATTTTGAAAATAAAAATTATTGTTTTAAAAATAGCATACTTAATGCCTATTATGTGCTCCATACACATACATATGAGCACACACACATACATATATACATACGCACATCGATCTTTCTATAGGGAGAGAAAGGTAGAGGGAGAACATTTGCAAGTGTGTGCAGATCTATCTCTACACTAGATCTATAGTCCCTAGTCTCAGAACTTTCAATCTAGATAAGGAAACAAGGCATTGGTACATTAAAAGATAAGCAGTAATTAGTCCAAAGCACTAAGTGAGAGAGGTTAACTGAGTGGTACAGGAGATAAGTACAGTGAAAAGATAAAGTCCTTCTGTTTGAAGAACTCAGGGAAGGCTTCATAGAAGTGGTGGAATAAGGACCATCTTTCTCTCCTCTCAAGTCTGAAATTCCCATTATTAGAGATACTACATTATTGCCAAGAGAACATAGTTAAGATAAACATAATTTAGGAACAACATTTCCTGTTTTCTCCCATTAATATATTGCCATGGTTTTAATGGGATTAAGAAGCCTGGTCCAGAGGGAAGGAAATGCAGGTATCAATTTTTCATTAGTGAAAATGTTGGCAGCAGTATATTCTGGATAGCTAGAATGAAGCACTAAGAGGCAAGGTTGGTTACAGCAGGTTCCAAGTACTAGGTTGCCCTTGGACACCCATTACCTCCCAGCTGCTTACCTCAGTGGGGATCAACTGGTTTCTCCCCTTCACCAGGTCTTCGGATGTCTCGGCTCTGATTATCCCAACCAGAGAGCTACCTCTTTAGAGGTTCCACCACAGAGCACTCGAGTCACTCAAGTGTGCAGCAACAGAACTTTATTCTAACTCTTTACATATTGTTCCCTAACGTTCCCTCTAGCCTTCCCTCAGAGTTCTCCTGGAGTTCCCTCGAGTCCCCTTGGAGTTCCCTCTGGAGTTCTTCCTTCCCTTCTGGAGTTCCCCCCCAACCTTCTGCAACCCACTTTTTATAGTCCCCAGGTCACATGACTGAGAGTGCACAAGTATGAGCATGATCAGCAAGAGGGAGAGGCTTTTCCTCCTTAATGAAGCTTACTCAATACCTTTATGCCCTGTTATCAGGCTCAGGCAGAATAAGCCTCTGAGTGCCTCTTATACTCTGCCCTTGAGATCTGCCCCTGACCCTAATAGACACCTAGGGTTGAGGGACTTCCAGGAAATAAAGACATTTCACTACTTCACAGTTTTAATTAGAATAAGCCTTAAGTCTGCTTCTTTCTTCCCATTACCACTAAGTAGATCCCACTTCCAGAGCCACAGCAAACCTTTTAGTCTCAGCAGCAATCATCTTAGATACCAGGAGAAAATAGGGTCTGTAGTCTGAATGGCTCATTGGACAGAACACTGAGTTTGGGATTAGGAAGATCTGGGTTGAAATCTGGCCTCAGATACATATTAACTGTATTGATGCTGGACAAATCACTTAATCTCTGTTTACTTTAATCCACTGGAGAAAGAAATGGCAACTCACATCAGTATCTCTGCCAAGAAAACCTCAGAGAAAGTTAGGCCCACAGGATCACAACTGAATAACTAAAAAAGCCTGATGAACAAAGTCTGGGGGAAAAGGGAAAAGCAAGACAGTGGGAGATAACAAAACACCATGTCTTTATCTCCCTAGTGGCATAAATTTAAATCTTCAGTATCTATGCAATGAATCTATAATTATTTACAGATAAAATATTATGAAGAAATGAATTTCACAAAAAGAATCAATGAATTGCAGAAAAAGACCTCCCCAATCTTTATCAATATATACAACAAATTCACTAGCAGGAAGGAGGCACAAATTCTCCCATCCCATATAAAACCAGAGAAAGTTTCTTTCTAGATGCTGGTCTAGCACATTATATTTACAATTTTAAGTTCTCATAATATTAATTAATTATCATGTATTTATTAAGCTTGTCTTACTATGTTCAATGGCCTCAACACTCCAAGAGTTTATCCTGTAGATGATGAGACATCACTTACAATATTTGAAGCAATTCAAGAATAATACATGACTGGATTCTTTTTGTACATTTAAATTATACTTTAACATATTTAACATGTATTGGTCAACCTGCCATCTGAGGGAGGGGGTGAGGTAAGGAGGGGAAAAATTGGAACAAAAGGTTTGGCAATTGTCAATGCTGTAAAATTACCCATGCATATATCTGGTAAATAAAAAGCCATATTAAAAAAAAAGAATAATACAAGACTGTATACACTATTCAGTTCTAAATTTTGTTGTAAAGAATAATCCCTTTCAGCTCTTAGAAGGTCCCTTTCGACCTGTCTATGATACAATGTTTGTGAATGCTTTTAGAAGCCAGAGAAGACATCATTGAGAGCACTAGATTTGTACTGTTCCTTGGAAAAGTTTAATAGGCAAAGAATTAAGGAATTCTATAAATTGGATGCAGAAGTAGATATGAAAGGAAAACGCATCCCTCATCAATTTGTAGCTTTGTCCTTGATTATAAATATGAACATGATGCAGTTCCATTATTATTGCTTCCAGAATGGAGAAGAAACATTTTTGCTGATGGGTTAATGGGCAACAAGACCCACTTGTTTTGACTGTCTCTCACTAACAGGTAAATCTTTTTAAATGCATGTGGCTGCTGGCAAACTCCATCTATGATGGGGATAAGCCTTGGCAAAAAGTTTACTATTGCTTGCATCTTTCCAAGTGAATTCTGCTAACCTAAAAGCCTATAAATCACAGATATTGAAAATGAGAGCAAGAAATAAAATTCGCAGCTTCCCTTTAAGTTGTAGCCATTTTCAACTATAAGTAACTAGAGTTAAATCAAGGGCTCTTTTGCACTTTTCAGTGGGGAAGAACACAGAAACATGAAGTATAATGATTTAAAATGCTCTTAGATCAAAATCTACTCATTGGCAAATATCTTGTTACTTTTGTCTCTCCAAGAGCACAGTCACCAGTCAAACCTGCCTACATAGTCTGACAGGATTCCCCAGTGCTCGACAATGATATACAGAATTGGCCCCTAATGAAGACTTTCTGAAATTCTACTTTTTAGTCATTTTTAAAAGTGAAATGATTGCAACATATGAACTCTTCCCTTCTCTCCATCTATATTTTCCATCCTTCAAAAACTTAAGACTCATTACTCAGTGTAACTGACTTCTCTTTCATTAGGTTGGTTCAACCTTTAACTTTGGAATGATTATAGCATGATACTATATAAATGAGAAAATCAAGACTCAACGAAGTTGTAACTCCTTCGTGGTCAAAAAAAGCATAAGAAACAGAGGCATGAATTGATAACATTTCCTCTGATCCCAGAGCTTGTCACTATAGTATGCTGCTTCAATTCCACCATGATTTTTTGAATCTCTTATTGTAATTACTGCTTGTACTCTTGAAGTGGATAATAGAATAGTGTTTGTGATGTTGGGGCAAGGTTGAAGTAAAGGATTGGGTTAAGGATAATGATATGAGAGAAGAGCCAAGCTGGCATAGAGGTTATTAACGTTTCTCTCTTATTTCTCTTCTCATTACATCCACACCTTGGACTAGTATAAGAGCATGTCAAAAGATGGAAACCAAGGTAAAATGTGAAGAGAAATGGTGATGACCTATAATAAGAAAGTTAAACAAAAAACAAAACAAAATCAATAGACAAAAATTTGAAATATCTCATTGAGAAAAAATAAAATTAAGGAGTAAGAAAGGGATACACTTAATGAAAGGAACAAGAAGAGGTAAAATGGGGTAAATTAATTTACAAAAAAAGAAGTATGAAAGAAGTAGCTTTTACAGTAGACTATAGGGATGGGGATGGGGGTGTGGGTGGAGAGTGACAGAGAAGGCCTGAACCTTACTTCCATTGGAATTGGTTCAAAGACAGACTAGAATCCATGTTCAGTTGAGTATAGAAATCTATTTTGCCCTACATTAACATAGGAGAGGAAGGAGAAATAAAAATATGTAGATTGACAGAAAGGAAAGCAGATTAGATTTATCTGGAGCAGCTACATGGCACAGTGGATAGAACAGTGGCCCTGAAGTCAAGAGGACATGAGTTCAAATCTGGCCTCAGATACTTAATACTTCCTAGCTTTGTGACCCTGGACAAGTCACTTAACTCCAATTGCCTCATAATTTTTTTAAAAAATGAAATGATTAGATTTACCCACTTCTGAGAGGGGAAAACTGAAATCCCCCACACGGTTTTATTGCCTGTTTACTTCCAAAATTCCTTTAAATATTTGGATGGTGAAAAAAGAATTGGATGGTATACATTTGGTGCATACATGTTTAGCATTGATGTTACTTCATTGTCTATGGTATCTTTTAGCAACATATAGTTTCCCTTCTCCACCCTGGTTAGGCATTCAGGGTTAAGAGACTTCTCCAAAGTCACACAGTTAATAAGTATCTAACTTGAACTCAAGTCCTTCTGACTACAAAGCTATCCATCTACCTGGGGGGAAATATCAAATTTCTTTGATAAAGACCTCATTTTTCAAATATACACACTGCAATGACCATGTCTAGAGTGTATCTTTATCACGTGCCCCATCATAGGATTCTTAGACCTTGTACTGTCCTACTCTCCTTTTCTCTCAAACTGAACAAAGTCGAAATGTTCTTATTGCAAAACTTACTTCAATTTCTCTGCTGCTACAATCAGAGCACCTAAGGCAACTATATCACCACCAAATTATAACAGTACCCTGCCTTTCTGTTGTTTCAAAATATCCCCTGTAGAATTTTCATCACTTCCCTTTCCAACTGCCCGTATAATGAGGAACAGAGATGAAGTCATTACCCAAGTGACAAAAACTATGTATGTCTTTCCCTTTCAATCCTGCAGTTTCCCAAAGTCTTGTCAATTGTGCTGTAGCTATATAAAGCATGCATTCTGTTGTTTGGAAGGTTTCAAAAGCAGTCTGGATTACTGGACTGAATAGTCCATTGCCTTTTCCCCCATTCAAGATACAAATAAGCAGAAGGATCCAGTTCAATAAAGATGATAATGAAGCAAAATACGATGTATCAGGGTAAGTTCTATCATATCCCTGCCACTGGAATGTGCAGTATAACATAAATGTGGATAAACGCTACTCTAGATTTCAAAAATGCCTAAAACTCAGTAATCACTGTTTGATAATTTGAAGCAAGTAGAACAGAAGCTGAAGTAATAGGAATAGTGTCTGTAACTGCAGGATTGGGCAAGTCAGTGTGACCAAGAGTATAATTTAATGAAAGTCCAATCATACCATGATATAAGGAAAAGGGAGTGGAAAAAAGAGGAAGGGAAGGAGGGATGGAGGGAAGGCAGGCAGGAAAGGAGAAAGGGGGAAAGGAAAGAGAAAAAAGGGACTTATTAAATGTTTACCATGTCAGGCACTTTACTAAGAGCTACTGGATAGTTGCTCATTCAATCTATTCTTCACAATTCATAACTTGAATTTATTTTATCTTGTGTTATTCTCTATGATATAACAAAGCTAGATTACTACTTAACAGGGAGTCAAACTAGCCTTGAACTTGCAGAAACTGTATGTATTTATTAATGGTTATGACATTCCGAGGGAATATTCATCCTGACCCCTTCTATAGAAAAAGCTGATAGAGGCTCGAGCCTAGAATTTAGCCTCTATTTTAGTCATGTTGAGTAGCATCCCTCACCCAGGCATAATGTGAACCCATGATCTTCCTTATACCGTGATATTATATGAAACCTGATGACCTCAAACTTTCCATAATAACCACAGGCTGATTTCTTATGTCCACCAACTGTCCTCCCTGCCTTCAAACATCTTTCCATGTCCAGCATAGTGTCTACTCATCAATAAATTAATGTTTATTTATTCAACCTCCTGTGGGAAAATCTACTAACTTTGATGCTTTGCTTCTGTGGTTATACATTCAAAAACTTTAGAGCAGGAAAAAGCTCATTTTATTCAATTATATGATATTCTTTACATAAGAGTTAATCTGAGATCCAGAGAAATGAAGTGGCTTTTCCAATGATGAATAGATAATAAAGTTTTGATTTTCTCACTTCAAAACCTTTTCCAGTCTATCACAATTAGTTTTTTCTCACTTTTTCATGAGAGTATATGGAACAATTTCCTTAACTTAGACAATGACCACATTTAATTCTTTTTTTCCTCTGAGGAATTGGGGTTAAGTGACTTGCCCAAGGCTACACAGATAGAAAGTATTAAGCCTCTGAGGCTAGATTTGAACTCAGGTCCTCCTGAATTTAGGGCTGGTGCTCTATCCACTGTGCCATCTAGCTACCCCACATTTAATTCTTTAAAGGTATTCAGTACTGTGTGACAAAGGCTCAATGTCCTTTAGCAATTTGTTCAGCTTTCCTTTCTAATAGAAATTTCACCCATTTCTACTTGTTCCATGATATCATTTGCTAAATACCTTGAGCTTTCTAAGTTAAAACCTCCATGTCAATCCAAGCAGCATATAGCTCACTATCTCTCTTGCCAATTAACATGTGGCTTTTTTTTTTAGTTCCAAACTCTGTGCATCTCATTATAAATCACCACACATTGCCTACATTGTGGCATTAGGTCCTTATTTTTCTGTAAGTGGAAAGTTAAAATTGTCATGTTCCAAAAAGAGTTATGAACAATAGGACAATCCCCAGAAATCCTGATGTCATGGCTAGAAGAGGGTTTTCTTTCTTGGACAATGAGCCAAACTTCTTGCAATGAAACTTTAGAAGATGAACTTTTTAAGGCAATGTCCTCACCAAAATGATATCACCATATGATATTCAGTTTGGCAAGCATTTTTTCAATAGCTAAGAGAATATGAATAAAGAAACAACATTCATTCTCCTAAAAATGTGCTTTGACTAAACAATGTGTCATAGTTGAAAAAATATTGGACCAGAAATAAGGTGACTTGACTCAGTCTTCCTTGGACACTCTATAGCTTTGTGAACCTAGGCAAGTAATTTCATCTCTCTACTTCTGTTTCTTCAATTATTTTTAAGTGTGAAAGCAATAACTGTAACAATAACAAATAAACATTTGTATAGTACTTTAAGGTTTGCAAAATATGTTACAAATATCTCATGTGTAATAAATTTGTTTAAAATAAAATGGAACAGTTAAAATTAAAAAAGAATTAGAATTCTAGTACCCTAATATTTAGTTCTTCTGCCATTAACTATCTGTCTCATTTTGGCTAAGTCATTTCCTACAATTAAGCTTCAGTTTCCTTATTTGTAAAATCAAGGGTTTGGATTTCTGAGGCTCTTAACAGCTCTAAAGTACTAAGATCCTATGACAATAAAACACAAGGAAAAAAGAGCAGAAGAGTAGCAAAGGATATTGATAGGGCACTACAGTAGAGAATAGAAGATCATAAGCAAGAAGAAGATACTAAAAGGAGAGGCAGGAAGATGCTAAGACCAAGTATTTTTTTTTCTTCTCTTGCTCTTTTCAAGTATGTTATGGTGTGGAGGGCATTGAATGAGCAAAACTTAATGGTTTGAGAGTGTCTTTCTAATAAATTCTGTGATTTTACCTATATTTGGCTTAGAGATGAACTCACAACACCTTATCCTCTAAATACATATCCAAAAAAGATGAGGAATCAGCAAAGATTCTCAAGGAGGATGCAGCTACTGAGTGACTATATAACAACCACAGAGGGGAAGATAAAAAAAAAAACTTTGAAAATGTTCCTCTGGGAAATACTAAAGAAGGGAAAAGGACCTGTATGTGCCAAAATGTTTGTGGCAGCTCTTTTCGTAGTGCTAGAAACTGGAAGATGAATGGATGTCCATCAATTGGAGAATGGTTGGGTAAATTATGGTATATGAAGGTTATGGAATATTATTGCTCTGTAAGAAATGACCAGCAGGAGGAATACAGAGAGGCTTGGAGAGACTTACATGAACTGATGCTGAGTGAAATAGCAGAACGTGGATATCTTCAACATAGAGAAGAGCTAATCCAATTCCAATTGATCAATGATGGACAGAATCAGCTACACCCAGAGAAGGAACAGTGGGAAATGAATGTAAACTGTGAGCATTTTTTGTTTTTCTTCCCAGGTTATTTTTACCTTCCAATTCTTCCTTTGCAACAACAACAACAACAAAATTCGGTTCTGCACATATATATTGTACCTAGGATATACTATAACATATTTAATATGTATGGGAAAGATTGCCATCTAGGGGAGGGGGTGGAGAGAAGGAGGGGAAAATTCGGAACAGAAGGGAGTACAAGGAATAATGTTGTAAAAAATTGCCTATGCATATGTACTGTCAAAAAATGTTACAATTATAAAATTAATTAAAAATAAATAAATAAAAAGAAAATGTTCCTCTGGGAAGGACTTGTATGAAATTGTGACAAAAGTGAATTAATTATTTTTTTTTAATTGAGTCCACTACCACTATGATCCTGGATACTATAATTCTGCATCAACAGAGCATAAGCTTTGTCTAGTCCTTCAAAAAATAAAAGGCTTTGAGTATAGAGGAGTCTGTCATTTAAGACACCTTCCGGGGTTTATCAACAGGGTGGCCACAAGGTGGTCAAAGTTTTCAGCCACAGCAATTTATAAGACCATCTACTGAGACAAGGAGTAGGGGTTGCAATCAGCCTCATTGAATGGTGTATCTATTTACTAATGAAATTACAGAAGTAATTGTACATCTAATTTCACACAAAGCACCACGCAAGATAGAAAAGGAGATATGGCTCCTCTCTCACCAGAGAGACAAGACAAACACTTCTAGAGCCCAGAACAATAGAAGACTAGTATGTGCTCAGGTAATAAGCACTGTGGTACAGTCTGTTCAGGTGATAGGAGATCTATCATTCAGCAATTTTCCAGATGGAACTTATGCCTGAAGGGCAATTTCTTCATGTCAGCCACATGCCAGGTAAGTATTGGTGTCTTTCTTTTTTTTTTTTTTCAGTTGCTAAAATGATTTTATTAATCCACTTTTGGTGAGTTGGGAGCTTGGGGAATGAACAACAAAACATTTATTAAACACTTACTCTTTGTAAGGCACTACTAAAAATGCTAGGGATATAAATAGAAAAAAAAAAAAACAGCAATAGTCTATATGCTCAAAAAGCTCACATCTTAATTGGGGGAGACAACCCATAAAAGAAAGCTTAGTTGCAAGATATATAGAAAAGCCTAAATGATCTATAGATCTGATAGGTTCTTCAGGGTATAGTGCAGAGCAGATGTTAAGTGCTGGAGGACCTTAGGATATAGTGGCAAGAAAGACAGTAAGACGTAGTAGTCCTTTATCCCACTTGAAAGAATAGAACTGTAAACTCTCATCTTGGGTAACCCCTTTTGGTTCAGTGCAAGGATACATAGTTAAATGCAGTCTGATGACGCAGAGTCCCCTGTAAAGGAATTTACAGGCCTGAAAACCTAGATTGATAAAAAAAAAAAAAAAGGTTTATTGTAGGGGTTTGGAAGTAAGGGTAAAGGTAGAAACACACCAGGGCCAGAGCTGGTCACAGGGCGGACAGGAACTCTTGGCATGGCTGACGTTAGAATGCCATGTTTGGACTCCTGCAAAGACTGGGCTCCAGAGTCCCCTTTTTATAATGGGAGCTCTTGGTGATCTGGAAGGTGGGTGGAGTCCCAGGCTCCTGGTGGGTTTCGGCCAGGGTTAGAATTGAATAGTATTCAATGGGTTTTTAAATAAGGAGGAAGCTGTTTGTGGGGGGTGGGGAAACCTGAGCAGATAGTGGGGGGACTGGGAAAGCCCAAGCCAGCTCAGATCCTGTGGGGGCTGGGAAAGCCCGATATCATTGGAATTCAAAAGGGTGCTTTTTGATCAGGATTTGTGAATCAAAAGATCCTAGCTTCTTCAGCCATGGGGGACTTGGAAATCAGAAAGGAATCTTAAAGGGACCTCAACCCCCATCAATCTCATCCAAGCAGGATCAAAAGGGGTTCCAGATAGGTTTTAATAAACCAAAAAAGGTAAAGAGGGAGAAAGAGTAGAAGGAAGTTTACTCCCAGTGATGATAGATCTTTTTGACCAGCAGAAATGGGGAGACTAAACATTTAAAATTGAGCTTACCAATTAGTGAATGGTGACAAGATTGTGGCTAAGAAATGGGCCCATTTCCCAACAAAAGCCTATGATCCTCACAAAATGCCTTTGTAATGGAGAATGCAGGGTTATAACTTTGGGGATCTGGGTTTGCACGGAAATATTAGGAATTGCTCTGAAGATATAGAAAATAGACATGGGACTCTAGGTTATAAGAAATGCATTATAAAAAGCTTTAAGCAACATAGCCAATCATTATTAACAGAAAATTTAAAGTCTAATAATTCATCTCAGAGCAGAACAGATTAAGGAAAGGAGTATGTAATGGTTGGTGTCAAGAGGCTTCAAACTTTATGACTGATGAGAGACAAGTGAGGCAGCCTTCATTTTGATTAAAACACATGGATGATAAATGATCAAACCAATTGACATGGAGTGGTGTGTGATGCTGTTGATTGATAGCTCAGGATGGGGAAAATCAAATTTACCCCCTTATCTTTATTGGCTAGAAAGTCCAACTCCTGAGAATGTCTGCTGAGAGACTTGACCAGCTGTCATTACTACTTCATTATTCTGATATGATTTTTTTTCAGAAGAGGATCTAGAGTTCATAGTAACCCTGTCAAAGGTATCATAAAAAGAAATTTTGTGCTTAAAAAAGTCAGTATGATCCAATGGGGTATAAATAGACTAGAATAGAAGCAAAACTGCTAGGTTTGTCTTTGATAATAATCCAGACTCACTTTTTTTGGTCTATACTAGATGGTGCAACTGCCCACATTTCCATAGTCACCTAACTTCAGTCTTTTTTTTTAAACCTAATCAAAGCCTACTAAGAGAAAAAAAGATCTGTTCTTTATTCTTTGACATGAATTTAAGTCCTTTGTGATCTCTCCTGGAAATACCTGCAATTTAAACTTAAACACTATCTATGGAATGAAAAACGTATCCCTTGTTAAAGGTTTTCAGTCATCAATGTCACGGTAGAGAAGTTATTTTTTTGTTAGAGCAGAAGTTCTGAAAACACAACATGTAGACAGTTGCATAGATGTTTGGAACTGTGAGGAGGACTCTGGAGAGGACCTAGTCCTCTGATGCACTGACCAGTTTTTCAGGACCTGCTTTGATCACATGGGTTGCCAAACCTGGTAGTCAGAAGGCAGCTTAAAGCCAAGCCAAAAGGCAAATAGCTCCTGCTCTGAAATCTTAAGTCATATCTTGGTCGTGGTACTGATTGAGTGACTGTGTCTGTTTGCATATTTCTGATGGAGCAATCTACAATCTAAATTCCACGCTCTGCTTATTTCTTCATGGCTGACTATACGAAACTGTGACTTTCATCTATACATTCTGACCTTCTTCCTAATGACTCTGATCTTCCTTGTTTTATCTTGGACCACTGGAAAGTATGTGAATTTTAACAACTCTGCTGTGCCTATGTTCCCATGTGAAGTTTGGATGTCAAGACATTCATCCTCGGATTGTATACTGACTAAATCTTTGTGTACTACCCAGTTTTGATTTTGACAAATATTCCAGGGCCAAACCTTTTTTTTCCTATGTCCCACAAACTGAAGGTCTCTGTTTCCTTCTCAATAGTTACAGAACCTATTCTGTCCTCTGGTCCCCTCCATCCTTATCCTTATAACTTTCTATGGGCTAGACATATTTAAATATCTCTTAAGAGAATCTTGACTTTAGTAATGTTTCTGAGAAATCCTGAGTATAGAGAATACTGACAAGTTTGGAAGGAATATTTCCTAATGGTTACAAACAAAAATGCACCTGATGCTATCTTTTGTGTAATCTTACAAAGACTGAAGCATTGTGGGAATGAAAAATATGGTTTTAATCTTTAATATTTGCTACCAAATGAATCCAAGCTTAGTTTATGCTATTATTATCCCTATAGGATAATCCAAACATAACTAGTACCTGACCTTCAGCCCCTTTCCATATCTCCACAACTGTCACATTACATCGACTTATCTTCTTTTACTCTGTTTTCATCTTATAAAAAGTCTTCATCAGTTATTTTTTTCTGCATTTGTAGAACATTTATTTCCTCTTCTGATCACCTTCTCTCATCTCTACTCTTTACTAAAAATCATTCATTTTAATCAAAGTCATTCCACATGTCTCAAGTTATAGCCTACACCTCCCTGGTTTAGATTGTCATCACCTCACACCTGAATAAAGAAATAAGAATAGTTGACATTTAAATAGTGCTTTAACATTTGAGGTTTCTTTTCCTACATTTGCTCATTTGATCCTCACAAACCCTGCAAGGTAGCACTTTTATCCTGACCTTTTCAAAGATGAGGAACCTGAAACCCAAAGAAGCTTAAATGACTTAATCAACAAACATTTATTAAACTACCATGTGCCAGGCACTGAGTTAAGGATTAGGCATATAAAAAGAGATGAAAAACAACTCCTGCCCTACAGGAGTTTATAATCTAATTGGAGAGAAAACATACAAACAAATACAGACAAAGCAAACTCTGTGTGAGAGAAATGGAAAATAACCAATGAAAGACACTAGAATAAAGAGAGGTTGGGAAAGGCTCTCAAGTAGGGGAATTTTAGTTGGAATTTTAAAAAACTAGGAAGGGCATCAGGAGGTGGAGTAAAGTAAGGAGAGCCAGGAATGGAGGACAGCCAAGAAAATACCCAGAGTGGAGAGACAGAGAGTCTCATTTATGGAATGGCCAGAAGGTCAATGTCACTGGCTAAAAGAGTACGTCAGGGAGTAAGGTATAAACAGATGTCATACAGTGGGCTAGTTTCTTAGACACATTTTTAAACCTAGGTCTTCCTGATTCAAAATCCAGCATTCTATCCATTACTCCTCACTGCCTCCAATAATTTGTTGTTGGAGTTTGTTGGGGGAGGGGGGGAGGAACAAATAGGGTTTAAGTGATTTGCCCAGGTCACACAGGTAGTATTAAGCTTCCAATTATTTTTTAATTTGATCACTTGCCTGCAATCTCTCCTTTCATAAATATTATTTTACTTGAACCCTACAACATTTTTCATTTTACACTTGAGTAAACTGAGGCAGAGAGAGGTTAAGTAACTTGCCCAGGATCACACAACAAGTAAGTGTCTGAGGTCAGATTTTTCTGACTCTTTATCTAGCATTCTATCCACTACGATTTTAAAAAGCAAATTTGGGTCTGAGGGCTCAAGATAGCTAGGGGAGTATTATGTTCCAAAGATCTTAGAAGGAATCTCTTTTCTGGCAAGAAATATAGATTCCTGTTCATCAAGGTTCTGGTAATGAGACCCAACTTTCATAAGAAGAAAAACCATCAATACTTTCCCTAGTCCAAAAAGCTTCTGCCTTCTAAAAGAGTTATAACGGGAAAAGCTTCTGGATTTTTGAATTAACCAATGGAAGAACCCATCACTTACAAAGCAAAAGAGGCAATACTTTTTAATCAACTAATAATCCACCATAACTCAAAGTCATAAGCATGGAGGACCTCTGGAATTTCTTGTCCAGGTGGAGCCACAACTGCCAGTGACCACAGGGAGCAGTGGAATAACAGAGTAATGACTATGTGAGATCAACAGGGACCAGTGTCTGGGAGAGACTACACACTATACCAAACATATGTCAGAGATTTTACAAATAGGAGATACTGCACATCATGTGAGACTTTTGGGAAAAAGGCTCAGTGGGAGTAGAAATTTTATCACCTGACAGTATCTATGACTACACCAGCATATATGACCTTTTCCTTCACATTTGTGCAAAGAATAGGTTATATTCTAATATACAAAAATAATATATGCATCAGGGCTTTTGGGGAGGATCTAATTTGACAAAGGTCATGGGAATGGCTCTTTTTTTGTCCTGATGATATTAAAAGAATAATGGAAAGACAGGGGAAATTATCTCTCATAATTGGGATGCAAATATAGAAGTCAATTCAAATACAGAATGTAGACATGGGGGGAAAGACACTGAAGTCTCACTCTGATATGAACTGGCAGGATCAGGGAGGAATACACAGAATATTTCACTAAAATGGACAGAAGCCAGAAAGGAGAGAAAGAAAAGGAAGATAAGAGGAAAATTAAGACAGGGATTAGTCCTATATTAACCAAGAATGTAACAAAAATATTTATAGTATAGTTTATTTATAATATAGAACTTAAATATAATATTATCATATACCATTAAAATAGTACTTATAAGCTATTACAATAGTAATAGAACTTAAATATATAGCATAATGTTTTGATGTTATTTTGGCAAAAAGTTTTAAATTTAAGGAGTGCCCGTGAAATAAGGAATGGCTGAACAAATTATGGTATACATGGTAATGGAATATAATGTGCTATAAGAAAATTATTAAAGAGAAAGCTAGGAATACTTATAAGAACTTACACATAAAGAAGTGAGCAGAACCTCAAAAACAATTTGTACAATGACAACAATATTGTAAAGACAAACAACTTTAAAAAATTTAAGAACTTTGATCAACATGAAGACTAGCAATGACTCCAGAAAACTCATAATAAAATTGGCAAATCCCCTCCTAATAGAGAGGTGAAAGGCTCGGATTGTAGAGTGAATTTTTTCTTTGTACATGGCCAATTCCTTTAGCTCATCTCTACATATCTGTAATGGGAGGACACATATAATGTATCTTTTGACTGAACAGAAAATTCTAAGATACCGATAGGGTCATTTGAGCTGTTATGTTTCTGATTACCAAAAATAATTTGAATCTGAGATAAACTGTTCTGGAACAGGCATTGCCCAAGTTGTGTGTGTGTGTGTGTGTGTGTGTGTGTGTGTGTGTGTGTGTGTGTGTATCCAAGGAATTCACATAGGTAGGAAGCTCCTAAAAACCCACCCACCAAAAGCCATAGTCCATAGTAGATTACTTATGATAATTTGGTTATTTAATATGGTTTTGAAATCACTTTTTGTATCAGTTAACACAGAAGAGCTAAGTATTCAACTCTAATGGTGAGTTTGGCTGCTCCAATACTAATGGTGCAAACATTGTTCCTCACATGGTATCTGGAGTCCTCCAGTCAGGAGTCAGCAGGGCTCTGGCCTTACTTCTTTATGCCAGAGAAACAAAGTACAAAGTTTAATTGAATGGGCCCCAAGAGTTGGATCTGCAAGGTAAAAGCACCTGCTGGGCCTCTGATTGCTTCTTGTTCATGTCTAAGGAGGGATTCAGAGGGCAGTGAGGCTGGGATAATGACAGTGAATGAAAGCCTGAAGCATTTAATTCTCACAGCATCTCCTCCTCCCCTTCCCAGCATCTCTTCACCAGGTGACATGCTTAGCAGATGGAAAGGACCAAAAGATTCACTCAAGAGACTTCTGAATCACTCCCCATGGGGTAGGAAACAAAACAGTTGTGCAGAGAAACACATATTATCCTGTGATAAGTTATCTGTTCCTTTCTCTTGAGCCTATGCCAAAACAAAAAAAAATCCTTTTTATTTGCAGAATGCTTTATGCTTTTGGAAGTATTTTCACTCGTTGGTACTTCATTAGTCTTCTTGACAGCTTTGTGACATAGTCAGTTTAAATGCTGATATCCCCATTTTATGGATGAGGAAACCAAAATTCAGAAAGGTTTCCTGCCTTACCCAAGGTTACACTGAGTTAATAATAGATCTGGGAAAAGAAGAATAGCCATCTACATTTGCTGCATAGTCAATCCAATAGTTTTGGGGTGCTATAAAATGTAATGTTCAGGCTAGCTTTCTGAAAGACCTCCGAATCAGCCCGAGTCCTTGGTCTTAGTGGAAGATTGAAGGAGGTAAGACAGCCAACACGAGGCTGGTCAAGGATGTAATGTCCCCTTTCCAAGCCTTCTCAGCCCTTAAATACCCTATTACAATTACAGCATACTGATTATGTGTGAACTAGAGAACCATAATTTCATCAGTTCCACTGAGTTAGCATCTTGTTGTAGGTTTCCTTGTTTCAAGTATACTTCTCCAAAGTTCCGGCCCTCTAAAATAAAATCTTTGTTCAGCAGGAAAAAAAATGCTATGATACTTACTGTTTGAGCCTAAGGAAGGACAAAGGTAGGACAATAACCTGGATACTATAGAACTTTTGGTATTGCTTCTTTGGTTAACCACAAGAAACTTAGAAAATTCAACTCTGCAGAAGTCCACTCACTCATCCATTTCTTCTATTAGGTTGGATGACAGAGTTTCTTGTGCAAATGTTGTAGAGTAAATGGTTAACACCACAGCACCAGGCTCTTAACTAGAGCAAGCTGATGCACAAACTAGTTTAGGAATTCAATATTATGAAGATGATAAGCTTGCTAGACTTTACCAATCGCAATTACAATATCAGTCCCTTTTGATGTCACAGTGTCTAAACAATCACTTTGGTATGAAAGGATAAAATGTTATTAAGGATAAGTTGGTTTGGGGGAGGGATTCAAGGAAACTATATAAAAAGTGGAGTATCTATTACAGGGGAGAGAGCCTAAGGAAATGTTTCCAAGGATGAACTAAGTGACTTTATCTCTCTAGGTCTCAGTATTCATTTATAAAATGAATCAGCAGCACAAAACCATGAACACGATACTATATTTGGAATCCAAGAATAGGGTTTAAAACTCATTTGTGCTCTTACCATCCGTGACCTCTTAGTCGAGCATTTTACCCTCTCTGGTGTTCAAGATTGTTGTTGTTTGGTCATTTCAATCATGTCTGTCTCTTCTTGGCCAATTAGGGATCTTCTTGGCAGAGACACTGAGTCATTTGCCATTTCTTTTTCTAGCTCATTTTACAGATGAGGAAACTGAGGCAAACACTCATTGCAAAACAAAAGAGTTAATCTAGATGGCTTCTAAGGTCTCTTTCAGCTTTAGAGTGATGTTTAAATTATTGATTGATCTCTAAGGTATCTCTCTGCTCTGAATCCTATAATCCTAAACAGATTAAGTCTCCAGAAAACTTCTTATTCAGCCTTCTCAAATGTGTTTGACTTTGTGATTCCATTTGAGGTTCTTTTTGCCAAAAATACTGAGGTAGTTTGCCATTTCCTTCTCCAGTTCATTTGATAAATGAGGAAAACAAGATAAAATGACTTGTTTGAGGCTCATAAAGATTATGAATTTTAGTTACTTCAGGCCTAGAACTCTATCCATGGCACCATTTAGCTACCCAACGTGGTAGTTACAAAAAAAAAATTAAAAAAAAATTCCCTATCCCTTGTTGGCTCCCTCTTCCTTCTATCCAGAATTTTAAGAACATGGCATACCCATTATCTACCACAAAAGAAAGACTGAACAGAGTGCATAAATTATCAAGAAATTCAGCTCATTCTATGTAAGATTATTGTGGGAGTCAGTGAGACAACAAACTTTTCAACAGAGGAAGATGCATTATGTAAACTGCTAAGCAAGCATTTGAATACTGAAGTCGCAGTTGGCTAAGCCTTGGTAAAACCAAAGCAGCCATTAAACATATTTTTAATTTATTTTCCTTTAACCTGCTCATGTGGAACAGCCTGATAGATTAAATGTGAGGACAGGAAAGTGAGGTGGTGGTTTATTTGCCCTTGCAATTAAAACACAAAACGCATATACATGTTCTTTGTAATTATATTTCAGTAGCTTAGGGGGAGTTGTGTAATAAAATTCTCATGTCTATGAGCTACATTTTTTTTTTTTTGGTTTTTGTTTTGCTTTGTTTTGTTTTGTTTTTTGACTAAAGCATAAAAAAAAAAAAAAGATCATAACTTGGACAACAGTAGAATTTGTGCTGGATTTGTAGCCGGAGGTCCAAGATTTGAATCCTAACTCTACTACTTAGAAGATGAGATTTTGGCCAAACCACTTTATCTTGCTGGACCTCAGTGTCCAACCAAAAAATATGAGTTGTTGAACTAGATAAGTCTTCAAGTTCCTTCAATTCTATATTTATCTATATATGATTATATGTTTAACTATATATTATGTAAATACCTCATATGAATATATCTCTATATTTATAATAGAGCTATATGATTTATATATCTATAAATCTATATTATCTACAGGTATATCTTTATATATTATGTAAATAGACATATATAACTATCTATATGCTATATAAGTCTGTATTATATATCTATATATCTATGCATATTATGTAAATATCCCTATATATAAATATATCTATAAATGTTTATCTCTATATATACGTAATACTGATTGGAAGGGAGTTAGAAGACTATAATTGGATTGTATTAGAGTCTGAAGGGAAACTGGAGATCATCTCCTCCAATCTCCTCCACTCTCTCATTTTGCAGATGAGAAAATTCAGGCAGTTTGGCATAGTGGAAATGAATGTTTAATTTAGTCAGAGGACCAGGGTTTATATCCTGGGAACCTTGGGAAGTCATTTAATTTCTACTCATATGTCACATTAGAGTATTAGATTACATTATCTTTATCATTCCATTGAGCTCTATCCTCTATGATTTGTCTAAGCTTGCACTGTTATTAAATGGTTGAGGGAAGACTTGAACCCAGGTTTTCTGACTCCAAGTCTAGTGCATTTTCTACTATAGCATTCTACTCTCACTCCTCCTTCCCTTCATCATCTTCTCTTCCAATATTAAAATTCCAAGCTAAAGGTTAGGAGACTAGGGTTCTTAATCAGGATTTCTGGATAGCACAAGGTTAAATCTGGATGAAGAAGTTATGTTCATAGCTTTAAGGCACAGCTCAGATAACTTACCAGTCAAAATGAATTTTAACAGCTCCTAAAAATGTCCACAGCCATAACCCATAACAATAATGAATTTAGCAATAGCCCAAGGTCATGTCCTACTTTTTTTTTTCTTTTTCATATGGGCAGAACTCCTTTCTTTAGTTATCACAATCACTTTGGGATTGTCTGGGACAAATCTGAGCCAGCTGGCTCATATCAGGCACCTGATTTGGGTGGATATTGTATTTTTTCTCTTCCTTTTTCTTCAGCAAGCAATTCACTTCAAACTGCCCCATCTCTCCAGAGCAGAAGAACATGAGGCCTGGATCTCTTCTTCAATCAGGGCTAATCCTCAGGCTAATACTTCTACAAGATAATATTCTTCATTCTTTTTCTCTAAGGATCTCAGAAGGAAAATGCCTATTTCCTCTTTCAGTTTGGGCAAGTCACTTAACTACATCCAGCCTCAGTTTCTTCATCTTAGAAATACAATAAAGGAATTGAGTCACATGCTTTTTGAGATCTCCCCTGACTTTAGCTTTAAGATTCTTTTCATCTACAAATGTTTGATTGGTTGTGAGAAGGAGGTGTGAGAGGGACAGATCATATATTTATTTTTTTAATTTAATTTAATAGTTTTTATTTACCATATATATGCATGGGTAATTTTACAACATTGACAATTGCCAAACCTTTTGTTTTAATTTTTTCCCTCCTTCCCCCACCCAGATGGCAGGTTGACCAATACATGTTCAATATGTTAAAGTATAAATTAAATACAATATATGTATATATGTCCAAACAGTTGTTTTGCTATACAAAAAGAATCGGACTTTGAAGTAGTGTGCAACTAGCCTGTGAAGGAAATCCAAAATGCAGGCAGACAGCATTAGAGGGATTGGGAATTCTATGTGGTGGTTCATAGTCATCTCCCAGAGTTCTTTCGCTGGGTGTAGCTGGTTCAGTTCATTACTGCTCTATTGGAACTGATTTGGTTCATCTCATTGTTGAAAATGACCATGTCCATCAGAATTGATCATCATCGAGTATTATCATATCATCAGAATTGATCATCATATAGTTGAAGTATACAACGAGACAGATCATATATTTTTAAAAAGAATGCTATTCCAGGATTGCTGCCCTTTGGTTCTGTAGGTGACATTCAGGTATGGTTTTTAACTATTATACTTAGGTGCTTTTGTGATCCAAAGAGCTTGTTAACTTGAAGGATCTTCTGAAGAAAAAATGTCCAATTCTGACAATTCTCACATAAATAGACAGATTCCAAATTAGGAAAAGAAAGTTACTGAGGGTTTTTCTTTCACATTGTGTCAGGTTAGACCAAAAAAAAAAGAAGAAGAAAAACTCACCTTGAGACATTAAGTTATAAAATATTGGTAAAGACTATTCTTCTAGGAGGAAGAATTAGTGTTTTATCTGAGGACTTAGCTGAAAACAGAAGCTAGAAATATATAAGAACACTACACCATGGAGCAATGGAACTGCCCCCTAGTTGCAAACAGTAGCAATCTGAACCATCAAAGGGACAATTAGCAGTAGATACTCAAAAACAGCAGAGGAGAATGCCATGTAGCTACATTTCATAAACTCTACCACTTATACGATGTGAAAACTGCCATCAATTTTACCAAAAGATATTAGTCCTATAATAGAGATATTAGTTGTTTTTCTACATATGTTCTCTGACTATATATGTTCACTACATGTGAGTCCCTACATATGTACACTTCTGAAAGTATGTAGATTTTTGAAGAATGTGCCTTAAGTTCATAAGGGAATAAATACTGTTACTTTCCTTACAATGCTATTTCACTAAATCAATTATTCAATCAGGAATCATTTATTTAAAAAAGGCAAACATACCAATTTTGGTTTAAACCAGTAATTTCCTTGGACTGATTAGAAAAGAAACCATTAGTGAAGAATCATGAGCTATAAGGTTTTTTTTGTTTTTTTTTTGAGATAATGTATTTTTAGCTTTTTATTTTCAAAATATATTCATAGATTGTTTTCAACATTCATGATGAGCTATAAGTTTGAGTGAATATGGATCAAGAAAGTATATTGAACATAGTCTCATCATTAGAATTAAAGAGTGACAACTAGTGTCATTAATATAGGAGATGAACTAAGATGATCCCATGTGAATGGAGAGGAAAGGATGGGTACAATGTATTACTAAAACATAATCAACAGTACTTGGAAGCATATTGCATTTGAGGAACAAATTTTATCTGAATTACAAGTGACATCTCCCTCCTCAGATGTCTTAAGAGTACTTTCTTTGAATCTTTCCTTTGTCTTTATCAGTCTACCTTGCATCATGCATATTTGTGTAATTTGTATATTCTCTCTTTATACAACAAGCTACTTGAATACAGGGATGATATCTTTTTAAAATCATTCTATCTCCATCATCTATATAAATGAACTCCCTAACTCCATATCCCTATATAAATGAAACTACATTTCTAATTTTTTAAAAAATCACTTATCACAATATCTAGTACAAAATATTTGCTTAATAAAAAATTGCTGAATTAAAGAGATGATCTCCTTCCTCTCACATAAAATAAATCTGGGACCTCTAAGACTGAATAATAAGATTTTGAGGTGAAAGAAAAGTATGTTTATCACTTCTGCATTTCCACTCCACATTTCCACTCAAGCTTATCTTCTTTTATTTCAATAAATATTAATACTTTGCATTTACCTAGCTCCCAATATTTTCCATAGTATTTTTCCTTCCCAAATCTTGTAGCCAGGCAACTTACAGAAACAGTGTAATAATGGAAAAATTCAACGAACAATAAATGAAAATATCATAATATTGGTCTGGAGGAAGTGAAAGGGAAACCTAACTACACTACCCACTCTCCTCACCCCCAATCCCTGAAGCCTTCTCACAGTTTTCTGAATACTCCCAGGCACCCTAATCTTGTGAATGAGAAAACATACAAAGTTAATACTCAGAGGAAACCAAAACCTGGGGTGCTGATCCCTCCCCAACTGCTAGGGGAGAAAACAACTGGGAAACTTTTGCCATAGGAGCCTGACTCCTCACTCATCTAGTAATCCTTTTCAGGCAAAATGCTGGAATCAAATTCCTTCAAGATTTAAAAATATAGTTTCTCATACTGCTGGCCCCAGGTCCTATATTTCAAAAAGACATGCTTAACCTTCACTATTTTAAGAGAGAGAGAGAGAGAGAGAGAGAGAGAGAGAGAGAGAGAGAGAGAGAGAGAGAGAGAGAGAGAGAGAGAGAGAGAGAGGAGAGAGAGAGAAAGAGGCAGAGAGACAAGAGAAAGGAAAAGACAGAGAGACAGAGAAAGGAAAAGAGAGGGAGAGGAGAGATTTTTGTATGACCTCTAAGATAGAACTAGATTATCAGAATTAAGTTTAAAGGAGCCTTAGAGAAAAATCCAAGATCAACATATTACAGAAAAAAACAAAACAAACAAAACAAACAAACAAACAGACAAACAAAAAAAAACAACAAAGTTCAAAGTGACATGAGGAGTGCTATATGGCAGAGCAGGGAGTCAAGCCAATGCCCACTGTCTCCATATCTAATCGCTTTTCATTGCTCCATGGCTATCTTCACCTGAATATTGCTGATGTCCCTCCTCTTCTACCTGCCCCCTGCCAAGCATTTTGTCTCTTTCAGCAAAATAATCATTGACTTTACTCTCCTGCTAAACTCTCCCTCTTGGTGGTATCATCAGCAGTGCAAAATGATGGAGTAGACAGTGGGAGGTAAGGGGGAGTGGATAATGCAATTCTGGCATTTCCTGCTGTGCCTATATGCAAATTATTTAGCCCTGTACAAATAACAGACCAGAAGTACCATCAGGCCTCCTCAAGTGAATCATTCTCAAGTCTTCCACCACTGGTAGCCTCTGTTCCTTCTCACCTGTCAAACAAATAGATTGTGTATGCCTTCCTAGGAATCTCACAGGCACAGGACAAGGAATTTTTAAAGTTCCATAAAAATGAACAGAAGAAAGTGTTAGAATTTACCTGAAAAAGGCTGTAGTTAGCAGTAAAACAGCATGTGACTTTGAACTATTACTGAATGATAAAAATGGATAATTCCAGTTAGTTACCAGTTATCACTATACATGTCAGACTAGACAAAATTAAGCCACAAGAAGGGTGGCTGACCCATTCAGACTTCACACATTAAGTCAACATGCATGTATTAAATGCTTACTAAACACCAGCCATGGTACTGAAGATGCAAATATAAAGAAAAGGAAAGATGGCCCCTACCCTTGAGGAGCTTACATTCTAATGAGGGAAAACAATGAATTAAGAAAGATCAAAAACTGTGCATTAGGAGAGAGGGGGCAGAAAGGAAAGACAATATCTACAAAATCCGGAGTCAGAAACAGAGATTGAAGATGGATGAATGATGGTTGGCTTGAGTCTTCTTCAAAATGTAGGTACTCAGGAAACATACCAAAGAAACAAAGGGATCTCCTAGGGTGAGATCATGTGGGATGGGAGTGAAGAAGCCTAGCTGATGAAAAGGGAAATTGTGCTCCATTCCGGGAACCAAATTTTTGGAAAGACATTAACGAGGTAAAGAGTATCTAGAGAAGAGGAATCAACAAAGCAAAATTTTGATATCATGCTGTATAAAATCTTCAGACCATTTCATGTGAGGATTTATGGAAGAAATTGAGAATGCTTCCTCTCAAAATGAAAAGATTTAGGGAATATTATAATAATGATCTTCAAGAATAGGGAGGAATATTGTATGAAAATCGATTAGTCTTGTTCTACTTAGCTCCAAAGGATCCGTCTTCTGTAAGAAAAAAAAAAAGAGAGAGAGAGAGAATAAAAGCTACAAAGAAGCTTGTTAGGTTTAAGATAAAGAACGATTTCCTATAATGAGAGTGATCTACAACTTGAATGGTGCTTGCTATGGATAGCAATGATCTCTTTCTCCTCATTGTGAGTCTTAAAGGAAAGCCTGGAACAACACTAGTTGAAGCTATTATGGGGAATGTTCTTATTTACTTGAAGGTAAACTAGATAACTTGTGAAGTTGCTTTGAACTCTGAAATTCTTCATGTTACCCATATAGTTTTGAGAAATTAATTGATCTCAGTCACGCTTAAGTTTCCTCCCCTATAAAACTGGGGGAGAGAGAACATGGATAGAGAGGAAAGTTGATTAGATGGTCTTTGAAGTCTACCTTGGCCCAAATGAGGTGAACTTACCATTCAATTTGGATTCATGAAGAAGATACAGAATTGAAAACAAACTGGAGAAGAATAAGGAACAGAAGGAGCAAGTAACAAGATGAGATGGGAATGACAATTATATATGTACAGTGAAAAGACTAGCAGAACCACAGAAAAGCACTGAGCTGCATTTATCCAGTAAAGAGATAGGGAGGGAGAGGACAAAGGTTCAACTGGATCAGCTCAGCCCAGAACAGAATGCTGAATAAAATCCCTCCCTACTGTGCTGGAAAAACACATGTAGCACTAAGAGGTGCAAAGGACAATCCTGTTAGTTAAAACCAGCAGCACTTTTTTTAGGTGGCCTGGAGAAACACAATTCAGTAGAAGAATATGCCTAATATATTCTATACCCAAATAGATAAGGTTGTTAAAAGATACTCCAAATTGAAATTGTAAATTAGTTTTTTCTCTTTGTATGTGCATGTATGTCTCTCATCTGCTAGATATTATAATGTCTATAGAAACAATGGGTTTTATGAAATATATTATTAAATACTTCATGCCATGCAAAGAAAATCAAAATCTTAGTGTAAAAAATGATTGAGAAAAACATGTATTCTTTCCTGTTTGTTTATCTGGCTGAATCTTAATTTCTCTACTTTAAAAAGATTTACACGCTGAGCTGACTACACAATGTGATTTCATTCAGAAAAGCTCACTTAGAGAAAACCATCAATATTACAATTTCAATAGGAAATGGCACCTTTCACAGTAGAGAATGGTTTAAGATACATCTCAGAAGCCAAGGAAAATCCTCTGGGCTGGAAATAGGACAAGTATGAAGCTCAGAAGCAGGAATCGGTATTTATTTTTCAGGAGAATTCCCCAAATGCTTCATAATTTTACTGCTTATTCAGAGAAGTTAAAAATGAATTTGATCCTTTCATTGTAGAAGTATGGGGCTACCAGCACTTCATATCCTATGATTGATGTTTTTAGTTTTGCTGACCCGCTTTTATTGCCCATCCCCCATTTTAAATAAGAATCTTCACAAAAGAAGATTCAACAGGAAGAAGAGTAGCAATGGAACATATTTAGAAATAAATGTGATGTAAAAACAAAATATATTAATATATTTAAAAATTTTTCTGCTACCCCTTTGTATAACTTTAAATAAGTCACTCCCCCCTCTCTGGGTTTCATTATCTTCATATTCATCTCACTATTTTCCTGAAATTCTATGATTCTAAGAATCTAAATCACTATAATCTCTATAATCTGAACCAAGGGAATGTATCTAATGTTAAAATTTCAAGACAACCCAAGGAAATACTAAAGAAGGGAAAGGGACCTGTATGTGCCAAAATGTTTGTGGCAGCCCTTTTTGTGGTGGCTAGAAACTGTAAAATGAACGGATGCCCATCAATTGGAGAATGGTTGGGTAAATTATGGTATATGAATGTTATGGAATATTATTGTTCTGTAAGAAATGGCCAACAGGAGAAATACAGAGAGGCTTGGAGAGACTTACATCAACTGATGCTGAGTGAAACGAGCAGAACTAGGAGATCATTATACACTTCAACAATGATACTGTATGAGGATGTATTCTGATGGAAGTGGATATTTTCAACATAGAGAAGAGCTAATCCAATTCCAATTGATCAATGATGGACAGAATCAGCTACACCCAGAAAAGGAACACTGGGAAATGAGTATAAACTGTGAGCATTTTTTTTGTTTGTTTGTTTTTTTGTTTTTTTCCCAGATTATTTTTACCTTCCGAATACAATTCTTACTTTGCAACAACAACAACAAAATTTGGTTCTGCACATATATATTGTACCTAGGATATACTATAAGATATTTAATATGTATGGGAATGCCCGCCATCTAGGGGAGGGGGTGGAGGGAAGGAGGGGAAAAATTCGGAACAGAAGGAAGCACAAGGGATAATGTTGTAAAAAAAAATTACCTATGCTTACATACTGTCAAAAAATGTTATAATTATAAAAATTAATAAAAAAAATTTCAAGACAAGCAGGAAACTAGTACAGGAATTCTTCCTATGACTAAGACCTTATAGTACTTTTCACATCATGCCATGTAAGTGATTACTTAATTTAATTATTTATAAAATACCTACAATTGTGTTAATCATGTAAGAACAAAAATAAAATAGTTCCTGATCTCAAAGAAGTTCAATTCTCTTGGCAATGAGGGCTATAATTTACAAGTTATCAGATGAATAAAGGCACAGAGACAGTACGAACCTAGCAGAGCTTAGGAATAATGAATTCTGAAACATGGAGAAATAAAGATAAAATAGATTCCCAGGCTGGAAGACAAGCACTGCTAAAGACACAATGGCAGGAGATCTCAGTTAATCTCAACATGGCAGTGAAGTAGAATGCTAGATTTGTAGTCAACTGTCATGGATTCAAATCCTACATGGACTTTATGGACTCAAGTTCCTCAACTGTAAAACAAGGGAGTTGGACTGGATGACCTTTATATTTCTAAATATAGAGTTTGGGGAAATACTAAGAGCTCATTTTATCTGGTTTACATGCACAAAGGAGAATAATACAAAGTATCTGGAAAGATACAATAAAGGGAGACTGTTGAGGATATTAAATGTTTTCACAAGTTCTCTCATGATCTCAACCAAGGTAATAAATATAAAATCCAAAATTTAGATTAAAAAATCAACTCAACAGTTATGAGGTAGGAAAAAATCCCATCTTACATTGATGTGAAAGAGACTTGGGATATTAGGGCTTTGTTTTTTAACTTTCTCCTTTGACCTGTTTAGGGAATAACTTTCATCTTTGCTGGGGCTTCAATATTATTCAGATTTTTAATGTATTTATTTGTATGTGATTTATTTCCATCACTAGAGGATAAATTCATTTAAAAAGGACCATACCTCATTTAGCCAAATTCAACACACATTTATAAAATGCTTTCATATGCAGGGGGTAATGCTAGGTTCTGTGGATGCAAAGACAAAAACAAAGGGTCCAATCTCTGTCATCAAAGCATTTATACATTTTTGTATTTTCCCACAGTGTTTAAAAATTATGCCTATAATAGGTGCTATGCAAATATTTTTGAATGGATGAAATAAAATGAAAAAAGTATTAATATTTTGCTAATGAGACCTCCTGGGTATTGATGTATTCAATGTTGCATTTCAACCATGCTTGTATGAAGAATAAGGAATTCCAGAGATAAGCTTGCTTCAAGTTTCACTTAGCATCAGTACTCTCACCTTCATGTTTCTTGAAATTGTGTTCTTTTTCTTACTACATTTCTATATTTCTTATCTAAAGCCTATGTTTATTTTGTTATCTTAGTCTAGCATGAATATACACATGATTTTAAAATGTCATATTCTAGTTGTTATATGATGCCCATATTTTTATATTTGATAATTAGCTTATAACTGCAGTGATAATTAAGCCCTACATTATTCAGATAAAGCCTGCTTTGGAAAAAAAAAACAACTAGTTATTCTCAACAGGGTTTGATCTAGGCTTCTCTTTAGTAGCTTGTTAAAGTGAGAACTATTAAGACAGAAGGAAAACTAATGCATCCTCTTCCAAAAATGCAAATAAGATAGAGTGTAAATATGACTAATATGGCTATTAGCATTTCTAGGAAACTTGTGTAGAAAATATGTTATTGAAGTGTATAAGTGAAATTTTAGGTAAATCAGTCTTTTGGTACTAGGAACAAAAGGGATCCAGGGAAGAAAGGCATATTAGAAAGGAGAAAAACAAAGTGGACAAGAAAGTCTCAGATTTAAAAAAAAAAAACAAACAAAAAAAAACCAAAACTTTATTTTCAACTTCATTTGTCCTATTAGAAAAGTTTATTGTTCGCAAGGAAACTCTGCTTCAGAGACCCAATTCAGGATATTTTAAATAAATACTCTTTCCTCCAAGTTAAAATATAGGATGGGGAACTGAATAAATTTAACTCTTGTATCTGTCAGTTCTTAAAATGTTCATTTTCATAATGAATTTTTTTAATGAGTTCTTCCTTTCTATCTTGCCCTTTACTTTTAATTTTTTGAAAATCCAGCTTAAGAATACTCTACCTATATATTTATCCACTTACTATAATTTCAACTTATCTTTCATTATATCTTCAATCAAAACTAACATAAGGATAAGTCCACAGAAGTCACTCAGTAATTGACTCTTTGTAGATAACTAAGGGTCTTCTTACATGAGCTCAAAACCACCATTTTGAAGAATGGGTTAAAGGATCCCAGGACATGTCTTGGAAGTTTTTTGCTTGTTAAAAAAATCCATATAACCATTATTGTTTTTTTTTGCTTGGGCAATTAGGGCTAAGTGACTTCCCAGGGTCATACAGCTAGCATTATTTTGTGATTTTATTCTTTTTCACAGATCCTTGTTCACTTAGGTTCCCTATTAATCAAGCTTTTCTTTAGAGGATATTATTAATTTCACATTGATTTTTAAAAAACATTTAGTCTAGCTGGGCCTTAGTTTATTAATCTATAAAATCAGGACTTGATGTGAGATGATCTCTCCTAAGTCCCCTTCCCAGATATAAACTCTATGAAATAAGATTTCAGAACATATTGTTTGTTTTTGGGCACTGCATTTTAAAAAGGATATTGATAAGTTGAAAAGCTCCTAGGAAGTGTAAAAACTGGAGTACCTAGCTCAGAGAAGAGAAGGCTCAGGAAAACATGAGAGTTATCTTGAAATATCTAAAAGATCAATGTGGAAAAGATAACTTACTCTTGTTCTGCTTAGTCCCAAGAATGGAATAAAGAGGCGAATTTAGATTTACTATAAGAAAAAATACCTTAACAATTCCAGTTTCCTCCAAGAACAACAGTGTTGGGAAGTAGTGGGGTCCCCCTGATAGAAGGTCTTCAAACAGTGGCTGTCTGACTACTTGTCAGGTAGCTAGCAAAAGAACTATTTTTTCTGGGACAAATGGAACTAGATGGACTCTGAGGTCTCTTCCAAATATGAAATTCTGTGATTTTTGAACCCTGGGTTTTACTGTCATATTCTCACTTGGTAGGTCTCTTCTCTGAGAGCTGCTCCATTCTTCATATGGTTAAATGTTTTATTCATTATAGCTCCCATTACCCTTTCATCAAGCCCAGGATATTTGGGTGCTGTATCTAAATGGTCAAGGCCAGTGAATCCAGCAAAGGTAAGGAAAGGATGGAGCTAGGTATATGCTAAGAGCAATAAAGTGGCTTAAGTATGAGGATCACTTCCCCCCACTTAGATCTCTGTGTTTGTCCTTATGAATTATAGAATATGAAAAATAATATCCTCTGAGTAATCTATTCTATTTCTCAGGCACTGACACTGATAGCCTACAGGAATAATTTCCTTTCTTTGCTTAAAAACCAAGGCTTCTGTTCCTACTCTCCACTTAAAAGCACTGTTTGCTTAAGTAACTGCTGAGAGGCTGATGGAGTCCAGTGTTGTAACTGATTAAGGCATCTCTGCATTGAAAAGCCACAGAGGAGTGCCAAACATAAAGAATAGGGAGCTGCAATCCCCAGTGGTACTCCTATTAAAGGGGTATCTACTAGGGGTCAGTGCTGAGCTTCTCAAAAAATAAAACATTCTAATAGCACTAATTATTTTCTTCTCTCCTAATGGTAATTCAGCTAACTTATACATCTATTCAATGGCCATTAAATGTCAAGAAAGGAAGCCAAACTTGACAAGCAAAATGGTTCATCTTTAGACAAAGACCCGAAATGCCTAACAATTTAATAGCTACTTTTCTTCCAAAATAAAAGGCAGATTCCAGTCCATTTGAGTGTAGAACTATGAATTATCCAAGGTGATTAGAGATAAAATTTGGTGCTTGTATGGAAAAGTATTAGAATAGTGAAAAAGATCAATCATTCCATCTTTTTCGTCATGGAAAACCACAACAAACCCCATGGCTTAGTAGACAGTTCTATGAATTGTTTCTATCTTCCCAAATCCTTCAAGAACCAAATCAGCTCTTATCTTCTCCAGAAAGTTTCCCTGACAAAGACAATTCATACCGACTTCCCGTCTCTCTAAGCTGCTCTTGAATTTACTGTCTATTCTACATAAGTTAGCATTTGATTATATCATAGTTTTGTAGATAACTATTTTATGAGTGTATAATTTGTATAATTAATTAGACTATAAATTCTCTGAAAAAAGGGAACATTGATAATCTAACCACTTCCAACCTTTCTAATCTTCTTACACCTTACTCTCTGACATCTATGGTTTATATCAGTGACATTTGGGCCCAGCTAATACACAAACAAGACATTATGTTTCTGGGTCTATGCATTCTCTCTGCCTCTTCCGCATGACTAGAATATTCTCCCAACTCCATCTCACCTGCTGACAGCCCTAGCTTCCTTTAAGTCTCAACTAAAATAATTGCTTCCTCAGGAAACCTTCTCAAACTTCTCTTAATCCTAATACCTTCCCTTTGTTAATTATTTCCGATTTATTCTGCATGTAACTCCCCCTTTCTCTCATATACCCACACCCCCCCACACACACAACCATACATCTATATCTACTGGTTGGCGTTTTGTCTCTCTTATTGGACTGTAAGCTTTTTGAAGGCACAGACTATCATTTTATCTCTCTTTGTAACTCTAACATTTATCACAGCATACAGCAGATGCTCTGATAGCCATTTGATACTACATCTAGATCAATATGGTTCTAGGCCCATGTCAATTGGTTTCATTTGTAAGATGGAAAGCATAATAACCATCTTACCTATAATATCTACTAGCCCCACAAGATTGTTGTGAGGCTTAAATAAGATAATACATTTAAAAGAGCTTTGTAAGTAACAGCAATATTGTAAGATGATCAAGTATAAATGACTTAGCTATTCTCAGCAGTACAATGATCCAATACAACTCTGAAGGTCTTATGATGAAAAATGTTATCCATCCCCAGAGGGAAAAAAAAATCATGGTTTCTAAATACAGATAGAAACATACTTTTTAATGTTTCTTAATTTTTCTTGAGTTTTTTGGGGGGGCATCTATTTTCTTTATGGAAATATTTTGCATAACCACATATGTAGAATCAATGTCGAGTTGCTTGCTTTCTTGATGAGGGGGAATAGAGAGGGAGGAAGACAGAGAATTTGGGACTCAAAGATTTCAAAATGAATGTTAAAATTATTTTTACATGTAAATGGGAAAAATAAAATAAAATAAAATACTTAATAAAAAAGAACTTTGCAAAAAAATAAATAAAGGGATTCTTATTATTGGTTATGTAGGGGCAAAGCTGAAAAGTGGCTTATCCTTTCCACATTGCCACTGAAATGAAAATTACCATTCTAAAGCTGGAGCTTAGCCTAGAAAGAAAGTATTGTTGGATCAAATAAGAGCTGTGAATAGGGTTTCCTTTTCTGTCTCAAAAAATGCTTGTTTAAATGCAGCAATCACCAAGATCAACAGAACTTGTTTGCATTGGGATGGTGAATCAGAATGGGGTGAAAATCCTGCATTGTATCATGGGAGAAGAAGGTCTTGCTAAGCCAAGGTTTAAGTAAACATGATAAGAGAAATAAGAAAAACAGTGTCTGGACACGGTCATCCATCTCTGGGAAGTCTTAGATATAAAGCAGCATGCAGAGAAATGAAATGAAATTCTGAAAAAGATGAAAATGGGGATGGAAAGAGTTTACACATCACTGAGCTGCCTGCCCATCTATAGGAAAAATCCAGCCTGAATAAAACAAAACAAAATAAAAAACCTCCTTCACCAGTATCAAAGCAGATCTGTCAAGTTTAAAAGCAAGTGCATAAAAAAGCATGCCAGAGCACAATATGAAGCTTTGAAAAAAATGTTATTTTACCCCCAAATTTGATTTGTGTCCAGTCTCTGTTTGCTCATTTATAGGTAATTAACTTCCATACTGTTATCAGTAAAGACCTTCAATGGTCAGTGATTCTTAACACTTTGGCTTTAAATTTCTGGGCTACCCAAATCTTCTCATACTCATAGTTTAAATATAGCTAAAGGCACTTTAGCTATAAAAAACCAGTTTCCATGATAAAGTAGATAAGACTAACAGCTACAAGACCTGGTTTTGGATGTTGTCTCTGACATTAGTTCTGTGTCTATGGATATCATTTCATTGAGCCTCAGTTTTTTTTTTTCAGATTTAAAATTGCCTGTGATAACATTATAAAGGAAAAATAATAAAAAGAAAAATTAAGAACTTCAATCAAGGTGATGATTAAAGATGACCCCAGAATATGAGGGTAAATCAAGCTTCTTGAATAAGAGGTTATGAGTTAGAGATAAAGAATAAAACATGACATGCATTTTCAGACACAGCATCAGCCAGTTTTGTTGGATTATACTGTTTGCCCCCAAAAGAGAGTTTTCATTAGAGAGAAGGGAAGATTATCATAGAAAAGAGAGTAATAATAATGATGAATCTCTCACCCCCCAAAAAGAGCATCAGAGAAGCATTTTAAACATGCAGATGGAAACTGCATTACCATCTGCTTTTCCACTGTACCCTAAGGACCAAGGAGACTTTCCATCTTACTTCTGGTTGAACCCTTCGATATATTGCCTTTGCCTATTAGACTCTCTCTTAATATTTAACACAATGCTCTGCACCCATGTCTATAGGTGTTTAAGAAATACTTGTTTATTTGAATTTATGCAGCAGCACTTGATAGTTTATTTTGGAATAGTCATTAATATTGGAGGTGACATTTAAAATCTTCCTTCCAACTTCAAATCCAAAATTATGCCATCCAGTGACTGCAATATAGTGACTTGGATCCTCAACAAAAATATAATCAGAGACTACACCTTATGCATTTTTGCAGCATCCACATTGTAGCACAATGCCCTGCAAGAGGAACTTATTCAATAAATATCCTTTGAGCAATTGAGTACTCAGCCCCAGAAGTTTCACGTTAATGCAATGAACCTTAGCCAGCTAGGCTGTCTTGATGTTCTCATTCTCCATAGTAGAGAAAGTAATCTAAGTATTTTATATATGAGCTGCTGAGCTCTTTGCTGCCTCCTGTGAAATTTATGTATTCAAGAAAGTATCAAAGGATTTTTTTTCCCTTCCCAGCCTGATTTATAACATCCAATGAAAGTTACTCAGAGGAAAAGGGAAACTGCAGCACTGACCTTTATTTGGGGTCCAAGTGCCCTGAGCTAGTTTACCTTGAGATACAATGTAGTAAAAAAGGCACCAGTGCAACTGAGGAATAGATAAATTGCTTTCTCCCTAATAAAATTTATGAAGTATACAAATTCAATTACATCATCGTATCCGCTGAAGTGGAATGGGGGAGTAGTCACCACTCACACACCACACAAACATCTTGTCTTGAATCTCAATTGTAATTTAAGAAATTGCCTTTCAAGCTTACAACCCACTCTGCTTATAAGGTTACTTGTGATTTTACTGTTATCTATAATTTTTCAGGAAAGAAAAGACTCAGAAGATACATGAGAGCTGTCTTCGAGTGCTTTGAAGAGCTGTTATGTGGAAAAGAGAGTCGATTTGTTCAGTGTGGCCCTGGGGGAGCTGAAAAGAAGGGATATTTGGAAACTGTAAACAGGCAAATAAAGGGTTAATGCAAAGACTTTTCAATAATCAGAGCTATCCTATAACAAAAAAATGAACTGTTATGTGTGACAGGGGGTTCTCCCTCCATTCAGGTCTTCAAGCAAAGTTAGGGTGGTTAATTCTCAGGGGCTTTGTATCAAGGTTTTTTGTTTAGGCAGAGTATCCAATGGTTCCTGAAATTACTTGGAACTGTGATAATATTCTGAGTAGGAACCAGTAGATTCAGATTTCCAAGGTCAATTTTCTGCCTCCAAGATCTTAGGTTTCTCCACTTTGTCTTGGTTTCTTCATGAAATTTTTGTCCCAGGCCTAGGATACTGACAGCACCTACTAAGACCTTAATCCATGTTTGCCAATTAACATATTGACCTGCAAATTGGTGTTGAAGTTATAAAGAGGAAGGAGAGGAAGGGGAAGAAGAGGGGGTTAGACTAGGTGAGCTCTATAATTCCTTAAACTCTAATGCTATTCTCCAATTCTGTGATTTGGAATCTATAATCTTGGGGAAGGCTAGGTCTAAAGTATGAACTAAAACTAGGAGGTGCTAAGTGCTTCATGCTAGGAAGGTCAATAGCATTCCTCTTTCACTCATCTAAAGTTTCTCTACTAAGTGTTGTGTTTGTATGTTTATTTGTTGAATTCCTGCCTTATACACAGTTTGTTGCTGTGAAGTTGTTTTTCAATCATGTGTGACTCTGTGAGCCCTTTTGGTGTTTTCTTGGCAAAAATACTGCAGGGGTTTGCCATTTCCTTCTCCATTATATACAGGACAGTTATCCTTTCCACATCATAATTTTTCCTGTCATGGTTTCAACATATCACAGGTTGCCATTAGAAATTAAGTGGCAATTTAGGGGGAGTTTTGCAGAAGTTACAAATCAAGAGATGATACAGAAAAAATTTAGAAACTGAAATGCATATAATATATGCATAGCATTGGACAACATCGACATATTTTATCTTTTAATACCATAATAATTCAAGACTTTTTCTCTGAAGGAATGGTCATATATTTACACAGATTTCCCAGATCACAGGCACTCTGTTCCCCTAGCCCCCACAAGATGAAAAAGATAATTTTACTTACCTTCTAATAATAATTAAAACATTTCACCTTTCTATATTGCTTTTTAAAGCTTACAGAATACTTTCATTGTAAGAAACCTATAAGGTTGGCAATGAAGGAATTATCGCTATTTTTACATTTGAGGAAACTAAGACTCCAACAGATTGATCTGAACTTTTAATTAATTTGTTTATGTAAAAATTACCCCAGTTACATTCAAATGTATGACCCTAAAAGCTATTCAATTCAACCTCATTTTAAGTCCCAAAGAAGGGAAGTGATTTGTCCACTGTTACATGTGTAATAACTTGCAGAGCTAGGATTCCAACTCTAGCTGGTGATGTGCCCAGAGTTACACAGCTGGTAAGTATGAGATAGAATTTCCCTCAAATCTTCCAATGCCTAATCCTATATTCTTACCTAGCAATTACATTACACAGAGGATTGAACAGTCTTTCCTAAATGGTCTTGGTGGTTATATGCTCCTTGAGCACATGCAAGCAAAATTAATGAAATTCATTCATACTTGGTCTTAACAGTGCTTTATAAGATGACATATATAAATTCCTATTTCTCAAGCACCAAGATGACAGGTGCAAAAAGGTTGGGCCCTTGAGGAATGGCTAGGTGTCTCTTGTTCTTCCTTTAGTAACTAGTTGGTAGACTTTCCTCTCATTAGGTTGGTGACTCAATTGCTAGTCTAGAGTGGCAGAATCAGGACTGCTCAAACAAAAAGGATCAAGGAAAATAGTGCTACAATGTGCTTTTAAGTATGTTCCCTCCACAGGGCAATTTTCATTTTAAGAGGAGTCTAGAGACACCATCTAAAATGATGCAATTTCAAGTAGTGTCACTTCCAAAAATCACAGATACTTTGGAGCATGAAGATGCTCCTCATCCCCCTTCAAGATTTCTTGCAAAGTCCATCCATGCATAGGGAGAGTTAAACAGTTCCAGGGGTTCTGAAATTACGGCCTGCAGGCCAGATGCGGCCCACTGAGGACGTTTATGGGCCCACCGGGTTATGGAAAATGGGCTGAGGGGTGGAGACAGAGTGTGAGTTTTTGTTTTTACTATAGTCCAGCCCTCCAACAGTCTGAGGCACAGTGAACTGGCCCCCTATTTAAAAAGTTTGAGGACCACTGATTAAACTCTCAATAGTTTTCAGGTAAAGTTTGAATGTCCTTATGAAGTAAGTTACCAATAACATCTTACTATTTGTAAACAAAAGAAAGAAAACAATCTACTTAGAAAATGTTCTGCAGCCCCATGTACAGAAATCAATACATGATCAAGAGTATTTTATTTATTTTTTATTTTTTTAACTTGAGTTAAATTCTTCAAATTGGCTACCACAAAACATAATGCTTTCAGGAGAGAAGAATAAAGCTAAAATCTGAAAATAGGAAAGGGATCCTACTGACATGATATTAATTTAACTTTGCCATCTAAAAGAATCAATCCACAGCATAGAACATATGGCCCCAAAGTGAGTGACTTAAGAACAGACATCTTATAACATTTGCTTTATTTCTCTCTGTGCTTAAGCATTACAAGCTGTCATTCTATTAAACAAGAAGTATTTGCTACGTGATGAGCCCTCTCTTGGTGGGTAGGGACCCTCTAGGAGCTTAATTGTAGAGGAGCAGCTCATATAGGCAGGTGACATTCCTTACCTGGAACAATTAGAGAATACAAACTAGGTACCCAGATGGGGAAATGGAGTGAGAACTAGGCCTGGAATCAGGAAGATTTGAGTTCAAATGTATCCTCAAACACTATCTGTGATCCTGGTCAAGTCACTTAATTCCTGTCCACTTCCTTTCCTCAATTATAGAATGAAAACAAATAATAGCAATTATTTCCCAAAGTTGTTGTGACAATTAAATGAAATAATACTTGTAAAGCTCTTAACACAGTGTTTGACATTTAGTAGGCACTTAATGCTTGCTTAGATCCTTCCTTCTTAATCAACACAAGATTGTGTAATATAAAATACTCTATAAATTCAGAAAAAGATATATGACAGTCATCTCAAGTTATAAGCTTCATGGAAAAGAGCTGGGCTCTGATGGATGGGTAAGAAACTGAGATATAACATTAACATAGTTATGTACCACTCTCTCTGCAGGTCCCTAATTTTCCCTTGGTAAGGCTCTCCTGCCATTTTGGGAGCAGGCCCAGGCTTAAGTATGCTTCATTTTCTCTTGGCTATGTCTTCTGACTTTGCTGGACTTTGCCACCACAACTCATCGGCTTTCTTACCCTCAAGCTTCCCTATCGTCCAGGGCTTTCTCAATATCCCTTTGTCATGGCTGACTTCAGAAAAGCCTGAAAAGACTTACATGAACTGATGCTAAATGAAGTGAGCAGAACCAAGTGTACATGTAACAAGATTGTGTGATTCTTAATTGTACTGGATTTGGCACTTTTCAATAATGAGGTGATTCACGACAATTTCAACAGACTTGTGATGGAAAGTACCCTCCACATTCAGAGAAGGATCAAAGCATAATATTTTCACCTTTTTATTGTAACTGTTGTCTGTTTGCTTGGGTTTTTCTTCCTTTCTCATGTTTTTTCCCCTTTTGATCTAATTTTTCTTGCTCAGCATGACAAATATGGAAACATATTTAGAAGAATTGCACATTTACTCTATATTGGATTGCTTACTATCTTAGGGAAGAGAGAGAAAAAAATTTGGAACATAAGATTTTGCAAAGATGAATTTTGTAAATTATCTTTGCAAGTATTTGGAAAAATAAAATACTATTTTAAAAAATGAAAAGAAGTATCCCTCTGTTATGTTGGGCCCTTTATCTCACTGGATAGTTGTTACTGAGGATTTCATTTTGGGGATAGGCCAAGGCTAGCCCTTCTTCATTCTCTTCTTGGGTGATGCTTCTTACTTTTGCAGATGTTACCAAATAGGTACCTTCTCCTTCCCCAATAACTCCTTTCAGCATCTTATTATGTGTTATGTTTCCTCATTAGAATGTAAGGTCATTCCATGACAAGGAATGTCTTTCTTGTCGTATGTATTTTATATTTTAAACATTTAGCATCTGGCATATAATAAGCACTTAAGAAACATTTGTAGTCTGCCTGTGGGGACATGAAAGAGGCATCTGGGAGGAGTGATGGGAGCAGGAAACATAGGATAATGGGAAGAATATGAGATCTGCAGCCAGATGACATGAATTGGAGTTTTGGTCATGACAAGGAGCTTCCTTATTGTGAGTTCCATGCCATTTGAAAAGGTTCATGCAAGAATTAAGATAGCTACTTTTTAAGTATCATAGAAAAGAGATTTGTATATAGATTAGACTAGATAACTTCTAAGAAAACCTGCAATTTTCCAATGACTTTGGCCAAGTTACTTTACTTTTCAAGGTCTCAGTTTCTTTTCTCTAAATAAACTGATTGAAATAAATGTTATCTAGTGCAAGGCTATTACAAATGTTATGATCTTATGTTGAGGAAACAAAAACGAACATAACTGGCATGGATGGAACAGCTTCCAGAGATGGAGGACAGGCATAATTTATACCCTGCAGATAAATCACCAAGTAAAAAACAAAAACAGTAACAAAAAGAATAACAAGAATATTCCATCTCAACAATACCAAACACATCTACAAAATGCTAATTCTTGTGACCTTCACTACTCACTCATGTCTCAAACTCAACATGAAATAATGAGTGTTTTTCCCAAAGCAGATCCCTGGCCATATGACAATAGAAAACAACCTCTAGGTCTTTGGTGAGCTTGGATTTTAAAGGCAGATTTTTATCAGTGAGAACACTGTCAGAAGAGAACATCAATCTCCTGTGACGTGCAATTTGTAAAAGTTTTCAGACCTGCAAGACTTTTGCTGATGAATGAAAAACAATCAGAGATGGATGAAATTTCACAAGCTTATATGAAGTCTATTAGAAATAGGCTCAGAATCTTCACATCTAGTCTTTTCCTACTCCCCCCCCATCCATCCTCCCGATCACTGCATTTCATCACAGATTCATTCAGCAAATATTTGATGAGCACCTAGTATGTGCAGGGTGCTATACCAGGTGTTAGTGAGGAAACAAAGATGAACAAAGCATGGTATTTGCCCTTGAGATGTTACAACTTAATAATTAATAGATTTATAAACAAGACGGGAAAGGGCTATGGGACCAAGGAGAAAAAAGGTCACTCCTTGTTGGAGAACTCAGAAAAATGATCGAAAGGGCTGTGTCATTTAAGTAAGGTTTTGATAAATGAGGGATATTCACATAGGTAGAGATAAGATTGGAGGTAAAGGAAAAGGACATGTGCCAAGTAGAGGAGCCAGCAAGAAGAAAAGCATAGGGATAGAATATCTCAGATCACGTTCAGGTAAAGTGGTTATCCAGTTTGAGTAGAGTATAAAGGGAAGTAGTAATCGATAATTCTGGAAGGGTAGACTGAAGACAGTGTCTAGAAGGTCTTGAAGGCACAGAAGAAACTTGAACAGAATAAGTGCAAAAGGATAATACTCTAGATTAGATTATTATCTAAGTAAAAGAAAACGAAAGTCTGAATGAGGGTGACAAGCGTAGGAGTGAAAAGAAAATTAAAAAATGAGAGAGATATAAAAGTAGAATCAATGGAAGCTAGTCTTTGGATGTAGAGAACAAGAGCATCTGGTCACAATTAAACAATAAACATTAAATACCTACTATGAGCCAGGGTCTATGTTATGCACTGGAGATTTAAAGAGAAACAAAGTAATAAACGTCTGTCCTCAAGAAGCTCAGAATCTATTGGCAGAGATAACAAGCAAATACATATGTATCAACAAGCTATACACACAATAACTTGGAGGTAATCTCAGAGAGAAGCCTTTAGGATGAAGAGAACTCAAGAAAGGCTTCTCACTGAAAATGATGAAGGAAGGACTCCAAGAGGCCAAACTGTGGAGGGACAGAATTCTAGGCATGGGAAATAGCCAGAGAAAATGCACAGAGTCAGCAGATGGAGGGTCTTGTATGAGGATGATCAGGGAAATCAGTCATGAATCATTATGTGATGGAAAATAAAATATTAAGACTGAAAATGAAGGAAAAAATTAAGGAAAAGCCTCTCATTTGAAGAATGGATGAATACATTATGGTACAGGAATGTGATAGAATACTATTGTGCTTCAAAAAATGAGAAAATAAATGATTTTAAAAGGTATAGAAAAATAACATTTAAAATATTTTAAAATATAGAAAGATTTACATGAATTGATATAAAGTGAAATAAGCAAAACCAGAAGAACATTTCAGTATTATTACAAATTTTCTTTTAATTATAAAAATAAACAATCTTGAATTGTATAAGCTTATAAAAAATCCAATCAGTGGAATCAGGAAAGCAATTTATACAATACAAACAACACTGTAAAAACAACCTTGAAAGTTATGAGAATTATGATTGATACAATAACTATTTATGATTGTAAAAGAAATAATGAATATGTTTAGATTTAGGGTTTAGATTGAGATACACAAAATCAGACCCATAAACACACACTTTGTAATCCAAAATCCATTATTTTGTTGGACCCAGCACATTTGTTGTAAGAAATCCTTCCTTCTTTTTCCCCCTTTCTATGAGGGTAAGGATGAACAAGGGGAAAAAAGTGAAATTTTGTTGATTTTTAAAAAATAGGGGTAGAAATGGTCAATTCTGATAAACATGACTCTTCTCAACAATGAGATGATTAAGGCCAAGGTCAATGACCTTGTGATGAAGAAAGCCATCTGCACTCAGAGAGAGGATAGTGGGAACTGAATGTGGATCACAACATAGAATTCCCACTCTTTTTGTTGTTTGCTTTTTCATTTTGTTTCTTTTTGATCTGATTTTTCTTGTGCAATATGATACTTGTGGAAATATGTGATAGAGAGAACTGCATATGTTTAACACTTGCCTTCTAAGGGAGTGGGAGAAGAGGGGAAAAATAGATACAAGGTTTTGTAAGGGTGAATGTTGAAAATAATCCATACACACACACACATACATATACATATATATATATATATATATATATATGTATATGTATGTGTGTGTGTGTATATATATATATATATATATATATACATATATATATAAAAGGCTTTAATTTAAAAAATTGGAGTAAATAAGAGTCACAAAATGTGGAATATATTCATGGTTAAGTGAATTCACTCTTACTTTACCTATTTGTTTTACTTTTGTTCCCCCAAGAGAGACCTCTCATAGAGTAGAGGTAATGTGTTCATGTGATATAAAAACAAAAGACAGCAATAAAGCAAATAAATAAGCAAACTAAAATAAAGAAAAGTAGAAAGGAGCTAAATTATGAAGAACTTTAAAAACCAAATGGGGTAGGAGTAGGGAAGTAAGAGATTTCTATAGTTTTTAATTTGAATTACTGAGAAAAATGATGGGGCCCCTAGCAGAAAGAAGTCAGGAAGACAAGCTAGTTTTCATGTTAAGCCAGTAAATTCATTTTGGAATAGATTGAGCTTGAATCTTAATATGCTTGACATGCCAGCAAGATGCCAGCCAAGACTAAAACTTGGAATTTGCACTGCACCTTTAGTAAGTGTGTGGGACAGTATCAACTACAAAAACAACCAGATACTCTCAGAGTTAGACAAAGCAAAAAGGGGCTTATTTTGATCTCATGAGAAAGGGCATCTTGCATCTGATAAAGGTGTTTGTCAGAAAAAGGAGTGTCAAACAAACTGCAAAACACCAGATTTAGTAGCCTGAACACAGGAGCCTCCTCCTTGCCCCAGGCTGGCCTTTCTCCAATTGTTTAGGGGAGTCCAGGCTTAGGAAATCTAACCCTAAAACAAAAAAAAAAAATACAAATCAATAATAATAAACTCTTAATTTAAGTTTCCCTAGAAAACTGATATATAAACAGATATAGAATTCAAAGCCATCATTACCTTTAAAAGAAATGCTTAAATACTAATTTAGAAGTAGTGGAAAATAAAAGACAATACCTGCACCATTTTATCTATAGCTCTATTTGTTATTATAAAGTCTCAAGTCACAATTAAAGTATAGCTTATGTCTATATTCCCATGAGAGTATCTTCACTCAGTTAATTCCATACAGTAACAGTGTCTGAAAGAAGTTCTGTCCTTTGCTATCCCATAATCAAAATGAACCTATATATTCCTGGCTCCAAGTCCAAAGTGCTAGTTACTGTCTATGCCATACTAAGTCTGCACTAGCCTGAAAAGCAGTATATAGCTCAGAGAAGAGACTAAAGCTGGTTGTATGTATCTAGGAGTCTTAGATCTAATAGCTGGAGAAGTGGGTGAGATTGGCAAAGGAGAAAATGTAGAAAGAAGGTGGAACACTTCATTGCCAAAAATATGGTGTGTTCCTGGCTTCAGAAAGACTCAAGAATTCCAAGGTTCTTTGAAAGTTCCTCTAATCCATCTTTTCTCATCTAGAAATTTACAAAATCTAATAGAAATCAATCATTCTCCATATTTACTGACACTTTACTTTTAAGAAATATTCACCTAATGCAGAGTTCTACCTTTTTGTTCTTATTTTTGTTCTACCTTTTGGAAATCTAATAAAATCTATAGATCTCTCCTCAGAATAATTTTTTTAAATGAATCATAGGATTATAAAGAAAATCAATTATATTGTTCAAAAATATTTTTCCCATGTAAGTTTAAGAACCCCTGATCTAGGGAAACTTCTAATGTAAAAGGTCAAACTTTCACACTGAATTTATCAATTCTTCAGACCTCAGAGCAGACAACAAACAGCCCCTTAGTGTTCACATTTTCTTTCTCCTTCAAAAAACAGGTGATAAATATTTTTTCAAACTTTTTCTTCCCTCTGAAAGCTAGCGACTTCAAATGCCTGCCATTCAATAGGCACAAATATGAACACACACAGAGAAGAATGAAAAATAACTTTGATAAAAGTCTTCTCTGTTCCTATTTTCCTCTTTTACTATATCATCAAAGTCTGTTCAGAGCTGGCTTTACATGTAGGTCAGGTAAGCATAATTGGCCCTAGATAGGGGAGAATGGAATTCATCTCAAGCTCATCATGACTGATATTAGTGATGATATTCATTGTCTTTTGCAATTTGATTTCATTTACCTTCACAAAGGTCATGAAATATCTTATTTTGTAAAAATGTTTATGAATCACTTTTGTTTTTTAAGCCAACATTTCTGATTTTATTCCTTTATCCCATACATTATAACAATTTTAAAAGGGTTGGGGAACAGTCAACAAAGCTAACTAGCATACTGAAAAAGTCTTGGATTATATGCAATGTCCTTTGCATTTATCTCCTCCCTCCCACCTCTACAAACAAGCTGGAGGAAATGTCTCTAGGAAATACTTTAAACACTTTTTTGGGTTGCAAAAATAAATTCATTAAATGCTTATTAAGTACATTCACTGGGATTTGGAATACAAGGATGACAAACTATAGATGGAGTTACAAAAGTCTTAGTGCCATTTCAAGCTATTAAAGCTTAATAGTTGTGTAGTATATTTCATCAAAGACTCTCCATGCTAATAAACAGAGTATGACATGTACATTCAGTTATGATACAAGGTAGAATGTGATAAAAGTAAAGAAGACATCTAAACAAACATTAGAACATATACAGGAAGACAAAAAATACGTATTATGAAAGATAGTAAAGTCAGGTTAAAGCTATGTTGTATATAAGGCTTAAAAGGCCATATTTGTACTCCTCATTGAACTGCCTCCAGCTGACCAGTTTACAAATATAACAATGATCTCCATCTAAGGCTCATTTCCTTCAGCTGTCTAAGGTTCAGGACAACTAACTTATCATTGAGTAGTCAGAGAAGAAAAAGAAACTGAGGAATATATTTTCAGGTTGTTAGGAGGAAAATGAGGAGAGAGGAAATAGAGATGACTGCCATCCTGAGGAAAAATCCAGAAGATGACTAGATGTTTAAAGAAACTTTGCTGTTGTTATTACCATGCCTCCGGGACACAAAATAAAATGCATGTCTTCCTGTTGTCTGAATAGAGATGTCAGAGACCTTGATGTACAGAGATTCCTCAGGGCCATCTCTAAAGTAGGACACATACTCAAATAATGAAAAACTAAAAGTTTCTCCTTTTTCCCATTTGGCCATGGGAATTTAGATGACTCCAAAATTGTATTCAGAATGAAATTCTGAAACCATTTTTGAAGTTTGCAATATGCAATTACTTCTTTAAAAACAACACAAAATCTTCTGAATTTAAATAGAACCTCTTCAGGGCAAGGGGTTGGGGGGAAGAAAAAGAGAGAGAAAGGCAAAAAGAGCTATCTTAATTTGGATGATAGAAAGACAGCTATGAATTTATAGTGATTATACAAATCCCACTTCCCTACTATATTCCAAGGTGATAATCTCTGTTGATAAGAAAGGAATCTGAAGAAAAGAGAAAGCATAAAACAAGTCCAGATTTGAGGCCTGAGACATGAGAAAAGAATGGCAGTCAGGCAAATATTTCAGATGTATGGTCTTGAGTCTGCATTTAGCCTATTCTTAGAATATTTTCTAGCTTATCAACATATATCCTAAAATATGACAACTAGGAAAGAATGTAACATACCCAATGAATTTTGACTAGGGTAGACTAAGGTAGACCATTACCTCCCTTATGTGGATGCTACAATATTTAACAAAGGCAAAGACTGTGGCTCATGCTGAGCTTGCAATCCATCAAGATGCTGACTCTTTTCCCTATCAATCACTCTCCAGGCATTGGTTCTTTATTATGTGTTTAGACCGTTGATTATTTGAATCCAAATATAGGACGTTAATTTATCTCTATTATATTTTATTCTAGTTCAATGTAGCTCATCTCTCTAAGTTCATTTTGGATCTTGACACTATTATCCAAAGTTTCAGTCATCCTCTCCAGCAATGTGACATTCGCAAACTTGGTAAACATAAACTGACTTTGCTTGAGTTATTGATAAAAATGTTGAATATCAAAGAATACAGGAAGTATGCTATAATTAGACACCATGATTTCAAAATGACACTGACCTCATTCATGATTTCCATGGACCTAACCATTCAGCTGTTCTCCTATGAACCTAACTGTACTATCATATAATCCATGATTTTCAAACATAAATATGGTAAACCCTCTCTTCTTCCATTCTACTCTCTTTTTTCTGGTCCTCTCAAAACATCTTAAATTCTACCTTCCCTACATGGGTTCTTCTAATAAACTCAGATTCAACTCCTTAATCTATATTCTGCAATTAACTTCTGATTTCATTGTACACACATGCATTCATTAATTTATACATACACATTTATATATGTATATTCTTTATGTATTATTTGCTCAATCAATTACTTTTTTTCTTATTTCTTTTCTGTGGACCTGTTTCATCTTCCACAGGAGTATGTTAAGAACCAGCCTGCTCAGCCATGCTTGGAAATATCATAATTAACAATTGGCATCTTCTGGCTATTTAAAATGATAGTGATGGTGGGGAGCTTTATAATATTTTATCCTTCCCATACTTGATTCCAGTCAGCCAGAAAAGTGAACCACAATGTGTTCTGTTGACTGGATTTAGGAGGCAGATTTATATTATGAATATAGGGCAAATCTCCTTCAATTAAAGAAATGATTGGATCTGGATCTGTGGAAAGGGGTGAAGGGATATACATACTGACATTCAGCTCTGGTAGAACTTGTAATAAAGAAAATAAGATATTTATTGTAACTATTATTAAGGATAGAACAGGGGACACAGAGAGAGAGACAGAGAGAGAAAATGAGAAAGAGCATGAGAAAAAGAGAAAAGACAAAAAAAAGAGAGGGGTGAAGAGAGACACAAGTAGAGAGAGAGAGCAAAAAGAGACAGAGTGACAGAGAAAAAGAGAAAGAAATAGAGAGAGAAAGAAAAAGAGAAGGAGGAAGAGAGAGAGAGAGAGAGAGAGAGAGAGAGAGAGAGAGAGAGAGAGAGAGAGAGAGAGAGAGAGAGAGAGAGAGAGAAAAGAGAGAGGGGGAGGGGGAGAGGGATGGCTAGAAAGAGAGGGACAGAAAGATAGGCTGGTCCCCTCCCCCCTCCCCCCTAAAAAAAAAAATTGGTTCCCATTGCCAATAGGATGAAGTACAAACTCCTTAGCTTGGCATTTAAGAATCTCCACAGTCGGACTCCCACCTAGTTTTCCACTTTAATTAATGACTATATTTTATTTACTCTACATTCAAGTCAAATTAGACCAGCTGTTCTCATGATCTAGATTGAGCTCCTTGCATTCATGTTAGCCATCAACACTTATAACTGACTTCCTCCTACATTTCTAGGTGTTGAAATTTTTCTCTTCCTTCAAGGTGCCCCTCAGGCACTTTTACATGAAACTTTTCTCTATGTTCCCCACTAAAAATCATCTCTCCATCATTTTTCTTACGAAACACTATCTCAGAACCTCCTTTGCTCTTATTACATTATACCTTTTATCACTTATTTACACCAGAACTGATCACTCTTCTGGACTATAAGATCCTTGAAGGCAGATGCTGTGCTCTGCCCTGTTATGCCACAGTTCTCTTTTGTTGTCCTGACTCAGTTTCCCTAATTATCCTGACCCAGTCCTGACTCAGTTTCTCTAATTGTTTATAATTATCCACTCAAAACTCAGTCCTGAAAAACCTCCTCTCCCTCTTTATCAGAATATTTGATATGGATAAAAGATCTTATGTTTTAGAATATCAGAATGCTTCTCCCCCATCTCAAGCTATCGGAATGTCAGATATTGTGTTATCAAGATGCCTCTCCCTATGTCTGGGATTCCCCCCATTAGGTCATCCCATCTCCGGAGGCTCATCCCACCCAGTCAGTCTTGTTCCCACTCTCACCACCCTGACTCCGCCCCTGCCTCAGTCTACCCCTTGATTCTGAGCCATGTGTATATAGGTCATTGAGAACTCACATTGTTTGCTTGATTCTTGGAAATGATAGTCTCATTCAGCCCTGAGACCAAACCATGGATCCATTTGGTCCCAGTAAATAAATTATCCCTTTTAAATAAATTATTAAATATTCTCTAATCTCTATCTTGCCTCCATTTCTCTGGCATTACAGTCCTAACACAGGTCTTTGTACAATGAGAGTAATTGATTATTTTTAAATGAATTAATATAGTCCTCTATAGATTTTTCAAATGAGGGCAGAAAAGGAAGAAAATACCTATCCTGCTATATCCACCTTTTATTGATGATCCTAGTATCTCATCTCTGCCGTTCTTATTGCTTACTATCAGTATTATGTACTTTAGTTTCTATTTCATATGTCCTGTTTCTTTAAATACATTATTAAATTTTTTGAAATCAAGGACTTGTTTTTCTTTTCTCCTGTTCATCAAACATCATTTACCATATATATATATATATATATATAGGCATATAGTAGGAATTTACTCAGTCTTTATTAATTGACTATTTGATAGCCAATTAATAAAGTGATGAGCCGGAAGGCAGAGAGATTGGTTTCTAATCTTATTTCTGACAATTACGAGACATACAAATCTTGGGGAGCTCACAAAAATTCCTCAGTTTTCTCATTTATAAATTAAGAGTTGGACTCCAAGGCTTCTGAGATCTCATTTTATTCTAGAGCCATGATCAGAGAGAACACAGTGCCCACCAGTCTGGTGTTTTTTCTTGAGGTATAAGCCCACATCTTTTTGAACATTCTCCCAGCTAACTGGATGCTCCCCACATTATATATCTCTTCCTAATACTCTAGTTAAAGTGCCACCTATACTTGTAGGAAGGAATACTAAGAGAAAGAACTTAAGGAATAAAGAAAGGGGAAGCATGTCTTTGTTCCCAGCACAGAAGAAAAAACAGACCTAAACTTTTTCAATCCCAATCTGTCCAGATTTTTCCTTTTGAGTTTTATAATTGAACATAATGCCTGCTACCTGGTAGATATTAAACAAATCATTGTTGACTAATAAATTAAGATAGCTCTCTGGATTTCATATGTGAGTCTGAGTGTCTTCTCATAACTTATAACGCTTCAAATAAAGCAAATTAAAATAGCCCAATGGCTCAGCTTCTTTATCCTTAACCACCTTCTAACAACGCAAATCATATTAATGTCCTATTTCTTTATTTTTGCTGTGACCATTCCCAAAATACCAAATGTCTTTTCCTCTACATTTTACTTCCTTCCCTCCTTACCTAGGTTACGCAGATTCCCTCTCTTTCTTTATGACACACTTCAAGCCCAATATTTTGCATTAAGATTTTCTGATCTCCTTAACTTCAAGTGCCTACTCCCTAAATAACTTTGTATTTCAATGACTTCTACATCTTTATATTTATATATATTTGTATACATTATTAGTGTCTCCCTTAGCAGAATTTAGGCTCCTTTAAAGTAGCATTTATTTCATTTATTATATTTATATGCTCAATGTCTGGCTTTTCATAGAGGTACAATAAATGCTGGTTGATTGTTGAGATATTGATTGATTTAAGGTTCTTCACTCTGGTGAAGGTAATGAAATCCATCTCCCCTCAATCCAATTCAACAAAAATGTATAAGAATCCTCACATATAAGATAAAAGTGCTAACTATACAGAAATAGAAACAAAAGTGTTCCTACTCTCAAGGAATTTACCTTCTATCCTTTAGCCCAATTCAAAGAAAGCAAAGTTCAGCTCATTAGAAAAATTTGCTGGCTCATACCTTCCTAGAGATAGGAAAGCCATTTTTTTTTAGTTTCTACAATATTCTTTATTTTTTCTGGACAAAATTACTTATAAGCCTTTTAAATGCAAATTAACATCTATTTAAGTAGAGTAAGTGACAGGACGATTCTACTCAGATCATCCGCAATGTACAAAATTCACTCCTGGACAGTCAGCTCAATGAAGGTGCCCAGTCTAATCTTTAAAATCTTCTGATGTCTAGCACTGCAATTTGGACTTAGCAAGACCTAAGTTCAAATCCTACCCAGAAATCTTACTAACCATGTAACCCAGGGCAAATCAAATAACCTTTTAAGGCCTCAGTTTTTTCACCTGGAAAATAGGGATAATAACATACCTAGATCATCTATATAAGTTGCTTTGTAAACACTTAAGCTCTATATAAGTACTAGGTTTTATTATTATCATTATTATTATATTTTTATTTTTACAACAGGCATTTAAGGAATTGCTGACTGTGCCTCTCCTTAAGTGATTCTTTAGTCACTTGCTTTGAATAAACACACTTCAAGGCAAATTAATTAAGGTAACAATTGCAGCTTGTATATTTCAAGATGATAAAAATGAGAAATTATGTCTTCCCCAGTGCTCTCCTGATTTAACATGATAAATGTAAGTGGTAATATACTGCAAGGGAAACTCTGGGGAAGCTCCATTTGAAGGTATCTCCAATCTTTATTACAGCTCTTCTTCTCCACTCGGGTGGTTATTTGATTTGAAGAGTGCTTATTCCCTTCATTTATCACCGTGACATCAAAGTCCCATTTTGTTTCCTCATCTGAACTATCATGGAGGACATAACAGATGCATGGCCAGGCCCCTGGAACAGCCCACACCAGCTCCTATTTACCTCATAATCCTTCTCACAAAAGAAGGTTTCTTCCCCCATTGCCAGAAGCCTACCAGAAAAGGTTTCTATTTTCCCTCTGATGAAAGGTTCAGAATCCAGAAGATCTAAAGATGGATATTTTCTATTTTCTTGAGTTCTTTTAGAATGCCTCATCCACTCAAAAGTCTAGGTTCCAGCTGCAGGTCCTGGATAACAGATTGAGATCCTGTTTACAGACTCTGAAGGAAGATGCCAGGTAAAGTTACTAAAATGCATAATAAGAACAAATTATTTGTTTATATTTTTTAAAAAGTAAAGTGGCTACAAAAAAGCCCTAGAGTTGGAAAAAATTGTTTAAATATCTATTTTAAATTACAATTGTAATGTTAAATAGCTTAACTATATTAAATCTTTTTTGATGTTGTCCAAATTAACTTGACCTCTCTAAAAAGGTCAGATTGCAGAGTTATTCATCCTGCAAAAGTCTTTGGGGGAGGTTAATTGAAAATAACTGAGGCAGATCTAGTGATGGTGTAGACTTGCAGCATGTAGAATAAAAAGGAAACAGCCAAGTGCAGGACCACTTTAGCCTCCCCGGGAACAGGGAAGGTATATGGCTTTAAAAGACAGAGGAAAAGGTGAAAGACAGACTAAACAAAGATAAAACTGTGCAGAAATTAGTCCATGTGAGAACAAAGCACCAACCAGATCAAATGAATATAAGATATTTTGGCAGTTAGTGAAAGCAAAGCGGTCCTGCAATGGTTTTTAAATAGAAGGCTTTTGCTTATAATTGCAGATAAGAAAATGAGATAAATGGATCAAAGCAAAGTTCTCACAGTCAGCCTGTTAGAGATGGCAAACATTTTTGGTACTTGGGTGTGTTTTTCCCCTTGGTTCTGCTTCATATATTTGGAAGTTTCTACTTATGTTAAGGTAATTAAATACTTTATTATTTTATGCAAACACCACCTTATTCATCTAGAGCTTGCTTCTCCTACTGAGGAAATTGAGGAAATTAAAGGGCTTAGAACAGCAAGTGGTCCTGATTTGTTAGGCAATTGGCATTTATTTCTTAATAAATTGATATGCTTGAAAGATTAAATCTTTTGTTTCCTCAGTCATCTAATCTTTTACCTCATTACTGTAAGTCTGGCTATGTCTAAGTGACTGTACCTGCCATAATACGAAGATGATCAACATCTCAAATTATAGGAAGAAAAAAAAAAAAAACAAAGAAAGACACAGGAGAGAAAATGAAATGTCCCTTTTCTGAATGTGCTACAAATCCCCAATCAGTGATGGGAATATTACAATTGGTTATAAAACTAAATGTCAAAAAATTAAAACTCTAATTTTCTTTAAGAAATAACAGTGTAGAAGGCTATCCAAAAGACACTATCAATGCAAATGCTAATGCACAACAGAAGGAATTTAAAACTGGAAATTTCCATGCAGCTAAGTTTATAGCATGGCACTAAAACTTAATGGCCATTGTACACAGTGCTCAAGATCCTAATGTTTAAAAAAAAAAAGTTATTATCTACAATGTGCCAAATCTCTGGATATCTGAAAAAGTACAGATGATTGATTTAATGTCTTACTTTTCATTTTGATGCTTAGCATCAGGACATATAGTTCTCTTATCTTCAAGTGATATCACAGCAATGAAAAAAAGGATATATTTCCATACATGAGTAATTGAAAATGATCTTATTGGCTCTGTTTCCAAGATACCAAATATCTGGGAGAACAGTAGAAAAGATAGTATAGGGAAAATGCAAATGTTTTTAACATCTGGATCTTTGGAATTCATATAGACAAATATTAAAATTTAGAGCAAAATTATTATTATTTATTATATTATTCACATTTGGATTGGAGTCATGGGAAAACAATATTAGCTTCTTTGAGATCAGAAAATTTCCCAAGAGCAGTATCTTCTAAGTTTGATCCAAATCTGTTCAGATATATTTCTATCCACATAGAAGATTCTGGGAACTGAAATAAAGTCCTAACAAATGTTGTAGTATTTCAAAGTTAAATATAATGCTCTTCTTTTAGGTTCTCTTGATTGCTTTTAATCCTGAAGGCTGTAGGAACAGAAATTCCCCGATAGGTATTTTGTTGAGTGAGATCTAATCAATCAGCAGGGAAATCTAATAGCATAGCAGATAGAGAGTTAGCTTTGGAGTCAGGAACATGTGTGCTCAATTCCTGCAACCCTCTTAAAACTAGAAGTTGCAAGCTATTTGCTGATCTGAATTAACTGAGGGAGTCTCTATACCAGAAGTTCTCTTCAATAGCAAAATCCCATATTAGCTGGCATTTACTGAGACTAAATCAGATGTTCAACTTTATGACAACATTAGGTCTCTATTTCAATAAACATTTATACTTCATTTATATAGTCCCTATTAAATACCAGGAATAATGCCAAATCCTGAAGATACAAATAGGAAAAAAGAACAATAATCCCTGTCCTCAAGAGCACACAATCTAATAAGAAAAGATAACAAACCAAAGGAAAGTGAAAGAGAAAGTGATGGTATCTGCCCCAGAGGACAGTGATAGTCCATGGAAATCAGTGGAGTTACTGGTGAAAAAATGGAGTGAACTAAAGTTACTGAATCCTTTACTTTAAAAAAAAAATAAGGCTTTGGCAAGAATGTATTGCTTCACTTTTCAATAGAGAGGCAACTAAGGAAGAAAAGAATGAGTTAAATATTAAAAAAAAATAAGTCAATTTACACAGTGATAAGATTTCAGGGGATCAGTTTATTCTTGGGAGATAGCAGAGCAACTGATGGGAAATGGAATTACCAGCTGAGGGAATATTAATGTCCTGATAACTAGAAAGATAATCTCTTTTCAAGTCCAAAAGGAGAGATGGCCATCGCTTAGTTGAATAAATTACATTAATAAAAATTTAATTGAATTGAAAGGCTTCCTGCAGAAAGAAAACTGATTGAAGTGACTTCAATAAAAAAACAAAAACCAACCTGGGAAACGGAAGGAGCTTGGTAGCAAAGGATCCTCAAGGCATTGCTTTGGAGGGCAGTGAAAGCTAAGAATGGGATTACAGACACAAAGAAGACTTAGAATAAGTATAACTAAGATAAACTAAAAGGTGCTTTGAGATATTGAAGGGCTAAAGACAAATGAGGCAATTAAGAGCAACCTAACTTTCAAGAAGAGAATGAGTTCTTGATCACGAATTACATGGCAAAAGAAACCAATGCTGGACTCAAAAGGAATAAATGGCATAGACAAAGTAGTAGGCACTAATGGTGAGTATAAACTAGAAGAGGGCATGACTGGAGGCAGGAAGTCTGGTGATGAAGAGTCCAGGATTTACAATTGGGAAATGAAATTTGGAAATAAGAGAGTAAAGAAAAAAAAGCAGATCTATCTATCTATCTATCTATCTATCTATCTATCTATCTATATGTAATGGAATAAGTCCATCACAGGACTCAGAAATATACATAATTCAAAAGATTGTGAAATCTCAATTCACTGGACTTGGCTATTTTGCTTAGTTCAGGTCTGTTTGTTTTGTTTTGTTTTGAAGTCTCAACATTGGTCCTTTTCAGGCTCAACTATTCTTGCTAAAATTTTTCCCTCTTCCCCCCAACCCAATGACTGAAGATCTAGTAGAATATCAGGATTATTATTGTGAAAAGCAATTTTCACCATCAAGCATTGTGATGAGAATGGAAAAGGTTTAGTCTCACTGCAGTATTTATCATGGGTTTTTAAAAAATCTATAGTAATTTCAATTCTCTTGAAAGTTATAACATGGTTACCAGAAAGAGTTCAATTACTGAATTGGGAAAATGACTATGATATTAAAACAAAATCATCAATAAAACATATTTTTAAAAAAGTAAAACTAATGCATCATTGATGGAGCTATGAATTGATCCAACCATTATGGAGAGCAATTTGGAACTATGCCCAACTGACTATATAAAATTGTGTATGTCCTTTGATCCAGAAGTGTCTCTGCTAGATCTTTATCCCTAAAAGATCATAAAAGAGGAAAAAAGACCCACATGTGCAAAAATATTTATAGCAGCCCTTTTTGTAGTAGCCAGGAATGGGAATTGAGTGGATGTCCATCAGCTGGGGAATAGATGAATAAGTTATAGTATATTAGTGTAAAGAAATATTATTGTTCTATAACAAATGATGATCAGACTGATTTCAGAAAAGCCTGGAAATAGATGAATTGATGCTGGGTGAAAGTGAGCAGAACCAGGAGAACATTGTACACTGCAACAATAAGATTATGTGATGATCATCTGTGATGTTCCTGGTTCTTCTCAAAAGCACAGTGATTCAAGGCAATTCCAATAGACTTGTGATGGGAAATGCCATCTGCATCCAAAGAGAGACTTAGAGAAACTGAAGCATAGAAGCATAAAACAACTTTTTGTTTCTTTTTTGTCATGTTTTTTCCCCTTTAGTCTGATTTTTCTTGTACAACATGACAAATAGAGAAATGTGTTTAAAAGAATTACACATATTTAATCTGTATCAGATTCCTTGCTATCTTGGGAAGGGGGAAGGTAAGGGAGGGAGGGAATATCAATGTTGAAAATTATATTTAGATATATTTATAAAATAAAATACTATTGAAAAAAATTTAAAAAGAGAATTAATTAAAAAGGGGAAATCATAATTTATACTGTTATAGTCTAATTTTGAGATTACTGTACTAAATTAAATTTTTTCTTAAAAACAAATAAAAGTCTTGCTCCGTAGGGAGATTTCCCTCCATGTCATTCCATTTGCTTGCTCCACCAGCTATAGAATGATTAATTGCTGTGAGCTGAGTCAGGGAGTAGGCCTGCCCTGGGAGGCTTTATGGAGGTCAACTGGCACTAATTCTTGCCAAACGCCAAGCCCCAGAAGCTAGCTCCAGCTGAGACCTCCATAGCAATGAGGGCTAAGGCACTACGATAATCTCTCTTTTTAAAGGAAGACATAAAAAATATCTACATTAATTCCTCACTTCTCACCCTCTTGGAATCTGCCTTTCACTTCTGTCTTTTAATTCAATTAGTCTATTGAAAATGACCAGCATTCTCTTAGCTGCTAAATGGGATGGCATCTTCTGAGTAATCATCTTATTTGAACTTTCTTCAGCTTTGGACATTGTTCACTATTCTTTCCTCCTAAATACTCTCTTCTTTCATAGCTCCAATGCTGCTGCTCTCCGATTCTCCTGTCAGAACCCTCCTTCTTGATCCTTTTTGCTGCTTCATCATTTCTAAGCATAGGTATTTCCCCCAAGAATTTGTTTGGGCCCCCTCCTCTTTTTATTCTGAATTCTCTCAATAAATGAATTAATTCATGAAAGAAAATATCATAGTCCAAATCTATAAATCTGTTCTATTCCCTCCTCCTCACCCCAAATTCCATCCTTCACTGACAAGGGATTATTGGACATGTCCATCTGATTCTCCAATTATCATCTCAAACTCATTATATTTAAAACAGAATTATTTATCTTCCACCACTAACCTCTCCTCTTCTCCAAACTCCTCCATTTCTCTGACATGCAGCACCATCCTTTTAATCATCTAGGTTTGCACCTTTGATCCACTCTTGATTCTTTCTTTCTTCTCCCTCACTAAACTCCACTCCCATTTGTTTTAATACACTTAAATATCTTGCATCTGTAATTTTGACTCATTAAAGTAGCCTCCAAAATTGTTCTCCCTATCTCCATTATATCCGATCCATAATTTACACATTAGGCAAAAGAGTCTTCTTAAGGCACTGGCCTGACCGAGTCATTTCTATGCTCAAAAACCTTCAGTAGCTCCCCATTACTTCTAAGAAAATGTATAAACTTCTTACCTGGCATTTAAAGTCATCCACAGCCCAGCTCTGGCGCACCTAGACTTGTTAAATATCATTCTCCTTTATGTGGTATGTGTTCCAAACAAACTGGTCCACCAGCCAGTTCCTGAACTCAGCATCCCATTCAATATCTTAATTCCAATTCTTTTGCAAAAGGTATTCCTTGTCATTCAGAACCCTTAGCTTTCTTTAAATGTCAACTCACATGCTCCCCTCTATCACGGTTTCCTGATTGTCACCCTCTCAAATGGACTTGAATTTATTTCCATATTCTGTACTCCATCCCCAGTAGAGCAAAAGGTCCACTGTAATTAAGAACAGCTTAATTATCTTTATATGCCAGATTCTGGGGGCAGCTAGGTGGCACCATAGTGCACAGAGTGCTGAGTCTGGATTTAGGATGATTTTACCTTCTTGAATTTAAATCTCTACTCACTTGGTAGCTGTTACCCTAAGCAAGTTATTTAAACCTGCTTGTCTCAGTTTCCTCATCTATAAAATGAGCTGAAGAGGGAAATGGCAAACTACTCCAGATCTCCAGGTCTCAAAAAATCAGACCCGAGTGGAAGTCTCCAGATCCTAGCTTTACACATATTCTGGATCATTCATCCACTTATGTCTGAGTCTACATGTTCACATGGACTTTGTTCATGGGGTATTCTCGGCAAAAATCCTGGATTGGTTTGTTATTTCCTACTCCGGTGTGAAGGAAGTGAGGCAAATAGGATTTAAGTGACTTGGTCAGAGTTACACAGCTAACTAGTGTCAAAGCCTGGGTTTAAAATCAAATCTTCCTGACTCAGGCCTAGGGCTCTAGCCATTGGACTATCTAAAGCAGGTGCTTAATGAACATGTTGAATTCAACTAACTTCAAATACACTTATAGAACAATTCTAGCAATTGCCTTTGCTATGCAGGAAACTAATGCTCATACTACATATGAAATAATTTGGATTTTTAAAATATTGCTGCCAGAGAACTTTGTAGACTTCATTAACTCTTCCATTTCCAGGTGTAAATGATCAGAACTGCGATAAAGAACCCATTGCCGAAAAGAAGAAAATTCAGTTATCTGGAAGAAAGTGAAATAGAGCATGAGAGCTGGCAGTGTGGGGAAACAATAGAGGCAGCAACTTTAACTGAAGGATCAGAATGGAATTGAAATTGAAATCTAATTCTTGTCTAAGAGAAAGGTAAGGTAGCAAGACTTTGATAAAAATACTCATTTTGAGATGAAGGGGAAGAAATTAGAATTCAATTTATTGTGCTTCATCTTAAGAATAACTGACAAACTAATGCAAAGCCTGAAGAAAATCAGTATAGTTAAGGATTTCAAGGGTGAAAGAAACTAGGATGCTTAATATGGAGAAGAGAAAATTTTAGGGATGATGTCACAACTATGTTTAAATATTTGAAGGGCTATCAGCTAGTTACTCAACTAACATTTGTAAGGCATCTCCTATATGCCAGGTCCTATATATACTAAATACTGGAATTACAAAGTTAGAGAGAGGAAAGTTCAGACTCTCAGAAAGTCCACAATCTAATAGAAAAGATAACAAACTACTTTTACCAATGAGACACAAATAGAATAAATTGGGGGTAGATTCAGAAGGGAGGTTTTAAGATTAAGAAAAACTAATAAAATGGTGAGACTATTGCTGAGACTTCAAAGAAGCCAGATAAGTGAGTGTTGCATGGAGATTGTTATTCAGTTGTTTTTCTGTCCAATTCTTCACGATCCCATCACAAGTTTTCTTAGCAGAGTGGTTCACCATTTCTTTTTCCTGCTCATTTTATAGATGAGGAAACTGAGGCAAAGATGATGAAGGATCACACAGCTAATGTCTGATTTTCTTGAGTCCTGTCCCACAGTCCATCCACCATGCTACTTAGTTGTCCTTCAATAGATGTTAGAAAGAAATGACAGGATTTTTTGTTTAAATTGGATAATGAAGAGGAAGAAAGATAGGATAGTCTAGGACAATGCCTGGGTTTCGAACCTGAATGACTGGAAGGTTTTGTGGTACTTTTAACAGAAAGTACTGACTTATTGTATGTGCCTCTAGAGGACAGTTCTAGGCCCAGTTCATTAAAGTTAGAGAGAGACATGTTTCACCTCAAATAAAGAAAATAACTTTTTAGCAGTTTGAATCCTCCCACAAGGAAGTGGGCTCCATTAAACTCCCATTATTTAGTGAACTTGCCATCACTGGAAGAATTCAAAGAGAACTCTGTCATAGATGAGATTCTTTCACCGATGGTGGTCATTGAATTAAATAAACACTAAAGTCCTTTAAATTTTTGATCCTGGGATTCCATGAATCGATCTATTCCCTTAGAATAGCTGAGAGAAGCTAAGTATCATGAGTCAATAGAGCACGAGGCTTGAAGCTAGGAATACTCATTTTCATAAATTCAAATCTGTCTTCCAACACTTACTTTGTGTGATCTTTGTTGGGGAATCTTGTTGATTCCTACAACTCTCTTTGCCTCAGCTTCCTCAAATATAAAATGAGTTGGAGAAGAAATGGCAAACCACTCCAATGTTTTTGCCAAGAAAACCCCATGTTTAACAACGAGTCAGACATGACTAAAATAACTGAACACAGAAAAATTTGTCCCATGATAACACAAAGGAGAGACACTTACAGGCCTGGAACATGGAGGCACCAGAGTATAGTGAGACATAGAAATGCTAAGAGTGAATTAAATACAACAAAGGCAGATTGTTCTTGCTGGATAGAATATTTGATGAAGTGTTTATTATTAGTGCACACAACATAATACAGTGATTTAAAATTATCCAAGGAGGGCCACTTGGAGTTGTGATAGGTCAATGTTCCCTGGAAATGAAAATGCACTTTAGGGCCCATTCTGCTTCTTACCTAAATTATCCATCTAATCGCTAAGGACTGGCTCTCATTACTTGTCTTGCAATTATCACCAGTCTGATTGTTTATAGTATAATAATTCTTAGAGATGTGGGAGCCTGTGTTACTTAGAACAAGTCAAAATGTAGTTTTAAAAAATCTCCCAGAGCAATACAAAAAATGAAATTGCAAATACTCAATGTCAGGCTTGTGGAATATCCAACTGGGCTCTTAACTAGTTAAGAGCAGAAGGTATCTATAGTACAGAAGATCTGTCCAGCAATTTCATCTGAATTCTGAAGAGCACCAATATTCCTAGAAGGTAAAGGAAGCAGAGATGTTTCTTCTTGGAGTAACCTTAGGGGAAGCAAAAACGAAAATGCTCCTGATAGTCCACACTTCTGAGAGCCATGGGAATTTCTTTTTAACTTTAATAATATTCTGTATGTGCTTTTAAAAATTGGTTTCTTTTTTAGATTACCTTCTTTTCCCAATATGCTCACTCCTTTCACTACCCAGAAAGCCAGCCACTTTTTTAAAAAATTGAAAAGAGAGAGAAAAAAAGAAAAACAATATAGTAAAAATAAGCAATATTTGATAGTATATGCAATGTCCTTTACTCCTGATACCCCACTTCTACAAAAGCAGCATTTTCTTCTTGGATCGTGTGATCGTTCAAGCTATACAACATTCAGTTTTGAATATTTTGTTCTTTCTATTTATTTTATTGTAATGATTAGATTTCTAATGATGAGATAAAATAAACCACATCTCCAGAATTTCTGATATTATTATTCAACCAAACCTGTCTGGGAGAGGGAGGGAGCTGTAAGAATGGTGGTTGTATGTATTTAAATATTGTCAGCAAAAGTTTACAGGATTATACCTAGAAAGTATTTTGGTGTGAAAAAGATGAATGTTACCCTGAATGGGGAGGAATGCCTTAATCCAAATGCCTCGAGCCCAGCCATTCTACTACAGGAGTCATTGTAAATTTAAAATAATTGGGAAAACTACAGGAGCTCTATAAATTCATGGTACATGAAAAGTAGAAGAGAAGAGAATTATTGAAATCAAAATACTAGGCAGTTCTTTTTCCCTTTTTTCTGCAGATTTCTCAATTTTTTCAGTATTCTTATTTTTCCCAAATAACCATTCCCATTTGCCTGCTAAGTGTCAGGTATCAAAGAGATCTAGCTTTTAAAGTGAGGGCCTGTCTAAGATAGTCAATGAAGTCCGGACTATCCTCTGGAATTATTTGTCCAAGTAAGCCTTCAGGTAGCAAAGGACTCTTAAAAATTAAGTGTTTTGATAAAGGTCTATAGGAAAAATTAATATTTTGGAATCAGATCTATTTTTCTACTCAAGAATTTATTACTTGGAATTTTTTGCTTATATACTGTCTCTGAAAAGATGGCATTATCTTAGAATTTTTCTATATTGGCTCCAAAAATTTATCCACCTTCCTGCCACCCCTTCCTTACACACTTTTTATTTGCTTCTTTCCATACTGCTTCTGACTAGAATTTAAACATTCATTCAATTGCCTGGGGCTGTCACCAGAAAATTACTTATTAATTTCAATGTACTGTGGAATCATCATCTCAAAACCAAACACAGAACAGACTGAGCAATCTCAGTGTTAATACCAATGCCTTGCCATTTTACTCTCTATTAAAGATTTTGAAGATGTTCTAATGAATAATACCACACATTTGACCAAGTGTATAAAATAGAAATTGATTAATCAGTAATTGAAAATTTTCATAATAGGAATCTTGAAAGTTGGATTTCCAAAGAAAATTTAATAACATAAAGAAGCTATGAAAAATGATCTTTTCTCATATAGCCATGCATGATGTCTAACTATATTATGGCTTTGGTGGTCTACTGAAGAGCAATATGGTTAACACATTATATATTCAATTCTTGTTTTCAACCCAATGATTTGTTTATATAACTGATGACTCCTGTTCTCATCAGCACCTTGAATAGTGTTTGTCAGTCTGACAAAATGATTGATTTTGTTTAAATTTACTTTTTTTTTTTGTTCCCAAGACTAATTTTCAGTTTTTAAATTATACCTCTTCCCAGTTAACATATATTAATAAGAGTAATTAAATGAATCACTAGTACAAGAAATTGTGTGTCACTAGCATTAGGAAGCCACTATTTCTATGTAGACAAGTGTGAGTCATTTCCTTACTTTATAGTTTTATACTTGTAAGCTGGACATTCAAGATATTATTTCTTCTTGGATCATCTGCCTGAAAGTGTATACTATGCTGCTACCAGTTTGTCAATGATGCCTTGGCTAATACCACATGACCCAAATTTAAAGCTTGTGCAATATGCATAATTTAAACTAAGGTACTGTCAGGCTTTTTCTTTGGCAATTTGCTTCTTTATTCCTCAGCTTTCTAATATGTAAAATGGGGATGGTATAATATCCCTTATTTATTTTACAGGATTCCTATGAAAATGAATTGAAATAATAAATATGAGAATGTTCTGAATGCTTTCTACCAATGGAAGAAGCTTATAAATATATATATATATTACTTTGAGTTATGTACAAAACATTTTCCTCAGTGATTAAGCAATAGTGTTAGCATTTGAACTCAGATCTCTTGACTCCAAGGAAGCCCTATGAGAGAATTCCAAAAGTAGCTCTGTGGCAAACATGAAGAATTTGGAATCAGAGGGCCTCAGTGTGAATTCCTTGGGGTGATCTTGAGGTGACATTGGGGGCAAGTCACTTAATTTCTTTAAGTCTCATTTTCCTCATCTGTAATATACGGAAGTTGGAATGGATAAGCTCTAATATCCCTCTAAGATCCTGTTATAAATGTATGACTCTGTCTCAGTCCAATGTTCTTTCCATGAAACTATTCTATATTACTCCTCAATGATGAAATTCAATAAGAAATGCATTGAGTTAGAAAAAAAAGGGACACATTTTGGTAACAGAATTTTAAAAATTATAAAACCAAGAATAATAAATTATTCAGCTTTCTCCCTGGAAAACTAATGTATTGTTCAAGGATCAATTTGCTCCAAGGAAGATCAGTTCATCTTAATGAGTTCTTTTGGATCAAATATATAAATAGAAATGGGGCCATTCAGCTTCAAAATAACATGTACAATGAAATTGGAGAGGTTTTCTTTATATCTACTACTGACTCTCTGAGTTTGCATTCAATTAAAAGATAAATCATGCCTTTATTACTAGAATGTAAAGTACTAAAGAGCTCCCAGAAACCAAAGAATAAGAACCAGTGTGATAGAAAAATGCAAACCTAAATCCTAAGGATAATCCTCAGATACACTTCTTCCTGCTTCTCATAATAATCTTTAAACTATTGCCATTGTAGCTTCCTATGTCCGCAGGACTGAGACATTTTCTAAGAAAAGCCCTTTCAACATTGTACAGAGTAACAACAAGATCGTGTGATGATAGACTTAGCTCTTCTCTGCAAGAGTGATCCAAGACAATTCCAACAGACTTTGGGAAAAAAATGCCATCCTCATTTAGAGGAAAAATTATGAAGACTGAATGTGGATTGAAGTTAACTCTTTTCACCTTTTTGTTTTGTTATTTTTAACCTTTCTCATGGTTTTTCCTTTTTTGTTCCAATGTTTCTTTTCCAACATAATTCATATGGAAACATGTTTAAAATGACTATATATGTGTAATCTATATTATATTGTTTACTGCCATGAAGTGAGGGAAGTAAGAGAAAGGGGAAAAAATATTGGAACTCAAAATCTTACAAAAATGAATGTTGAAAACTATCTTTACATGTAATCGGAAAAATAATATACTATTAAAATAAAAAATTTTAAAAATACTTTTTAAACTGAATACTTACCTACCTGCCTTCATTCTGAAAAAATCTTGGGTTACTGTGGGCTCAAGAAAGGATGCAGGAGTAAAATTTAAATACTTAAAGCCAGATATTTCTATTTGAATATATCATAATGATCATGGAATTCTTCTTCCATTCTTTCTTCTCATAATGCTATATGTCTTTAAATCATAGAATACATGGGATGAGGGGAAATCTTTGCATTAAATTTGTATGATAAAAATCTCATTTTGAGGTTATACAAATCACTGTTTCAAATATGCAAGAATTCAGGAGTTCTCAAACTATGGCCTGCTGGCCAGATGCGGCCCACTGAGGACCTTTATGTGGCCCACAGGGTTATGGCAAATAGGCTGAGGGGCGGAGACAGAGTGTGAGTTTTTGTTTTTACTGTAGTCTGGCCCTCCCACAGTCTGAGGGACAGTGAACTGACCCCCTATTTAAAAAGTTTGAGGACCACTGTGCAAGAACAAGATCCATTCTTTAATAGTCAAAGGATATCCCAGTTTTCAAAAGAAATCCAAGCCATCAACAATCATGTTAAAAAAAGTATCATGTTAAAAAAAAAGTATTTTGAATGATTAATAATTAGAAATATGTAAAATTAAAGCAACTTTAAGGTTTTACTTCATATCTTTTAGAATGTCAATGATGACTTTAAAAAATGAAACTGACAAAGGGAGGGAATGTGGGGAAACAGATACACTAGTACATTGTTGATTGATCTGTCAATTGGTCTGGTTATTCTAAAAAGCATTCTGAAAATGTATCCAAAAATTACCAATTATCTATAAATCTATAAATAGTATAATTAATCAGTTATAATAGGTCTATATTCCAAAGAAGTCAAGAAAGATGTATAAAAAGATATGCAAAAATTATAGATATTCTTTTTATAATAGTCAAAAATTGAAGGGTGAGTAAAAGGAGTATCCTTCTGTTGGGGAAAGGCTAAATAAATCATGACATATGAATTTAATGCAATAATATGTTTCCATAATAATGAGGAAATTAAAAATTTTAGGGGAAAATGGAAACACTTTTATGAACTGATGAAGAGCAAAATGAGACAAACAGAAAAAATAGAGGAAAAAGCATTTTGAAAGACTTTAGAACTCTGATCAATGCAATGATAAAACCATGATTTCAAAAAAAGATTAAAAATACACCATTTACCTTTGATAAGAGTAGAGATAACTTAAAAGAAATATAAATTTTCAGGATAGCCTAATATGGGAATATGTTTTGCTGAACTATGCAGCTATGTAGAGAAGGCTTTATTTTCTGACACTTAAAAAAATTGCTGTTTGGAGTGGGGGTAGGGGAAGGAGAGAGTACCTTGCAAAACAGTTTAATAAAAATGCTAGTTAATTGAAAAAAAAAAAAGAATTCAGTGCAGTAGGACTCTCTGGAGGTATCTACTAGACCTTACACAGTCAGCATTTAATAAATGTTTGTAGAATTAAAAAAAGAAAAAGAACCATAGAATAGCACAACCTACAAGTAATCAAAATTGCAGGTCATCCAAAGGGCAGTGGAAATGCATGTTGGGAAATGATGGTCACTGCAGAAACCAGCATATGATCAAAGAATTACATGCATCCTAAAATTTATCAATAGAGGTATGTATTAGGAAGAGGAGGTGAGCCAGTCATTTGATGAGAGTAAGAGATAACAGATGAATAAACTATATTTTACTCAGCTAGACATGTAAGGTTAAAAGGCCTAGAGGAAGACCCCTAGCACTCTGGGCGAGAATACCTTACATTGGATTTATGAAAAGATTCAGGCAAGGGTCAGTCACATAGGATAATAACACATGAATAGCTTGCTCTTCCCTTCCTTAACAAACTGACGTGGCTGAGACCCTGGATCTGTGAAAGTACTGAAATAATTTCATCTGTCTGGTATGCTTTGCCTTTTTCTTTGTTTTACTGGATCACATCAGTGCTGGCACAACGCAGGTCAATTAAAACTATTATAATATTAATAGTATAAGTAATATCATGTAGAGATCACTATATTTGGACACAGATGATGATAACAAGAATAATATGAATTTCTAGGGCACTTTTACAAGCAGTAGCCCCTTTAATCCCTTCATTTCAACTTCCCAGTAAGCATTGACTGTATTTTACATAAAAGGAAAAATGTTTTTCATGGTCATGAGAAAGGTAACCATAACCTGTAGCATAATTATTCAGGAGGGGTCAGGTAGATCAGGGTTGAGATGGGGGAAGGAATGGAAAAGGAAAGGTTAGTATGATAATGAAATCACTCCAGGGCTTATTGATCATAGAGTTAGATTGCCCTGATTCTCCCCTCCCCTAGTCCTTCACTAAGAAAATTTCTAGTATCAATTACTTTTGGCCCTCCCCCACCCCTGGACAATCATAGGAACTCAAAACAGCTCACAGGTATAGAAGTGAAATGAGAATATGGGATAGGATATCCAGCTGAGTGGCCAGAGCAGAAGCTGAAATGAAATTCATAAGCACAAAATAATAAAGGAGGAAGAAACACCAAAGGTGATGGAGAAACTGAGGCTCAGAGAAATTATGTGACTCCCCCAGAGAAAGTGGTAGAGTTGTGGTTTGAAGTTCAATTACCCATTCCAGAAACAGTAGAAGCTCATTCTAATACAGGACTACATTCCACCTAGAATTTAAATATGGCCGGTGGTGGTCTAATGGAAAAAGTACCTGAAGGAGACCACTGTGGAGGAGATAGTGCCATGGAAATTTATTGCTTTTGACCTTTGCTACTGTTACTTCAAAGTTTCTAAGGCACATAATTTCAATGTAAGTCAAAGGTAAGTGGGGAAGGAGAAAAAGGGGGAAAGCCTTTATTAAGACCCTACTGCGTTTCAAAAACTAAGTGATGGAGGTTGATATTCCTTTCTAATTGCCCAACCCATGGCTGACCTTGATTCAAAATCCTGGTCAAAGGCACCCTTTGCTGGGCCCAGCCCCCACCATCATCAGCTCAGCTTCCCCCAGCCCTCACCTGATCTGAGCTAACTGAAAAGCCCAAGGAGAACTTAGGGGTAGCGCCCATCATCTTTTGGGTATAAAAGAGGTGAGCCGGAACGCCCTCTTTGCAGGAGCCCTCCCAGCCAACACATGGTATCCTCCCAGCCATGTAAGGGTTCCTGCCCGCATAGCGGCCACCTCTGGCCCTGGCATCTTTCTAACTGAACTTTACTTCCAAATTCCTACAATAAACCTTTTTATTTATCAATCTAAGTTTTCGGGCCTGTAAATTCATTTTACAGGGGACACTGTGCCTCATGGGATTATCTATGCCCCGAGAAATGAGGTTTCCCCTTTCCTTTCCCTCATTATAAATACTTTAAAATTATTCTTGACAACCCATGGAGGTAGCCACTCTATTACCCCCATTCATTAGCTGAAGAAACTGAAGCAGACAGCAATTAAGAGACTTATCCAGAGTTGCAGGAGGAAATAAGACCCCAACAAAAAGACTCCAAGTCCTTGGTAGCTTTGTGGGACATAATTTTTTCTGTCCAAGCTACTTCCAGAGGAAGCCAGAAGGAGTAGTGAAGGATTATCTTGCATTAAATGGACCTTTTGTCCTTAATTAGATCTTTTGTTGTCTTAAGTGGATCTTTATTGCAGCAGGCCCCAGTGGAATTTCTGGTCCAATTCCTTACACTGACATGACCCCAGTCACTGTATCCAATCAAACAGTCAAATTATGAGGTCAATACCTGCGGTTATTTTTCTATTGAAAACAAAAACAAAAACAAAAAAAACTTATCTGTACCCTATTTCCATTTAGCATCTTGTCAGTCAAAGGTGTAATATTAGGATTTTGCCTGCCTTAATGACATCTTCCCTCTTGTTAAGATGTCTTTCCCCTTGTTAATCAATATGGAAATTAGCCTGTCAGCAATATAATAAAAGCTTTGCCACTTGATTTGGAGATGGTCTCAGCCAACAAATTCTTTTGAGATACCTCATGACACCTATCCATAACTCCAATATACTTTTAAGGTCCAACTCCTGAATCCCAATATACAGGGAGAGTCTTGAAACCACAGCATTTCTGGGGGGATATGTACCCCCATATCCGATGAGTCACAAAGTTAGGAAATGATTAAGGCTGGATTTGAATCTAGGTTTTCCTTACTTCAGACCCAGCGCACTCCTCATTGCCTCAGAAGGCAAGATAGTTGAGATGAGGTTGGGGGTTTCAGAGAACTAAGGCTTAAGTCTAAATGAACAATAACCCTTTTCTTCTATTACCCCAAAGTTCACATTTTCTATCCTTCTCAGGATGAGTTGTCAATAGTGACACATGAAACTATCCATTCTCCCCATCACTAAGTCATCAACTCCAAACTCCTCTAATAAGTACCATAGATCAACTTACTCATTTGCACATGCAGAAGTCAGCATCCCAAACACAGCAAGGTGAGAGCACCTGGTGTCCCCAGACTACCAAGAATTCCCTTCAGAAAGAGGAAGCTATTAAGTATTTATTGAATGAAAAAAGCCAAAATGGGGAAAATTGCAAAAGCACTGGAAAGCCTCAATGTAAAGATCATTTGCAATGAACCTGACAAAATTTCCCCACTCCAGGAGGTAGAGGTAAGTTGCTGGTACAATCACCCCCTGATAGATTCTGTACTCAGGATTTAGAATATAAAATTAGGTGTCTGCTGTAGTCAAGAGTCTGAATCCTTGGAGATTTGAAAGGTGGGGGTGGAGGGAAAAGCAGTAGGAGGAAAAAAATAAATCTTAGACGAAGCTATAAAAAATGCCTCATATGAAATACATTTTTTAACAAATTAATTTCTCCCTATTGAATAAATTTATGGATCTGTTCCTTTGAGTCATCTCATACAAGGGGGCTTTGGATATAATTTTAATGACAAACACTAGGTAATGTGTCCATCAGAATCATTATTCTTCCCTTTATAGAGCAGCCATATTTCAGGTCTATTTCCTGTCTCCCACAAATATCCTGTGGGATCATATCAGTGAGACATCAACAGCTCTTAGTGTTTATAGAATCAAGGAACCTTAGGGCAGGGTGAAAAATCCAGGGCATTGGATTTCTACTCTAGGACTCTCTCCATGATAATACTATGCATATCACAGTGTTATTAAAAAGATCTTGGGATAGTAAAACTAAAAGATATTTCAGAAATTATTTATTTCAGGCCCTTCAATTTATACTTGAGAAATTTAAGATGACTTGGCCAAAGTTACACAGATGATAACTGAAATTCAAACTGCTATGGTTTATAAAAATATTTTTCTTCAAACATCGAAGCAAGATAAGTAACTATTTTGTTGTTCTGTCCTTTAAATTGACCCTAATTTTTCTTGAGCCTATTTGGTGTTTTCTCTGTAGAGATCTTGGAGAATTTAGTCATTTCCTTCTCTAGCCCATTTTACAGATGAGAAAACTGAGACAGTTAAGTGACTTCCCCCAAATCACCAACTAGTAAGTGTTTGAGCTAAACTCAGGAAAATAGGTCTTCTTTTTTCTAGGCCCTGAGCACTATCCATTACATCATCTAGTCACCTCACTATTAGCTACTAAAGTAACTAGAATCATCCAGAGAAAACAACACAGAGTTTATCTGGAGTCATTTCACAGGAAAAGAGAGTATACCAGGAATAGAGAAGTTTTTAGCACAGAAAGCAGCTCTGTACCCCTCTGGACATGCTCTTGATGGAGTAGAAATAAAAAAGCATCTTTTCAGCATTTAGTATCTGCCAAGAACTCTACTAAACAACGGGAATACAAAGAGAAAACCGAGACAATCCTTGTTCTTCCAGAACTAGTGTTCTAATTGGGAGAGACAATAAATGGAACAGAATTCAGCTGCAGGGTGGAAAGAAAGACTTGGTGATCATTACAACACAGGAGCAGGTGGCAAGGTTCAGAAGTCTGGAGAGCACATCAGGAGAGATGGGGATGCTTGCTGCCCACCATCTCCCAGGAAGGATTCTATTTTGTGACCCCTGATCTTCAAAGGTATATAAACATCTCTCTTTTATTCTGGAGCTGGGAAACTAGACAGGTCTTCTAGGTCCATGAGGAAGGAATAGATTTCCCTTGTGACTTGTGGGTTCAGGGGGACAGTCTAGAGTCACCAGGAAAAAGTAACAAACTGCCATGAATTAGACTTCAGTAGGATAAGATGTGGAAATGTTAGATAAAATGAAAATCTTTAATGACTAAGACTGTACCTCAATAATGACAGCTATCTGAATATAAAATGAAAACTTATCCTCTCATCCAGAGAAGTCAAAATTCCAAATGTGCTAAAAGTGTAAAAATAAAGACACTTTTTGTAAATTATCGAAACCTCTTTTAAAGATTAACAATTAAATTTTTTAAAGGGTTAACAATGATTTCTTTATACTTAAATCCAATGGCTTTTCTAGATCTTCACCCCATTTGAACTCTATAACTCATGACACCTGATCACTTAACTATTTGTAACAACTAGGTAGTACAAAGGAGAGTATTGGATACGTAGTCAGAAAACTCAGGGTTCAAATCCTGCTTCTTATACTTACTGTGTGACTCCAAGCAAGCACTTAACTTCTTTCTACCTCAGTTTCCTCATCTGTAAATTGGGGATGACCATAGTACTTACTTCCCAGAGTGGTATTGATAGTATCTGTAAATCCTTTGTAAACCTTAAAACACTATATTTTTGTTGTTCAGTCATGTCCAACTCTTTTCCCTTTGAGGCAATTGGGATTAAGTGACTTGCCCAGGATCACACAGTGTTAAGTGTCTGAGACCAGATTTGAACTTGGGTCCTCCTGTCTTCGGGGCTGGTGCTCTCTCTACTGCGCTACCTAGCTGCCCCTATGTCCAACTCTTTGTGACCCATTTGAAGCTAGTTTTCTTTCTTTTTTCGTTCTCTTTATTCTTTTTTTCCTCTTTCTCTTTCTTGACCTTTTTTTCTTTTTTTGACAATGATCATATTATTTTATTTGCAAAGGACATCAGTGGGCTTCTGTTCACATTGATAACATCTAAGAGTTAATTGAAACAAAAGTTCTTTAATAAATTCATTGTCACTGAAAAGCTCTGTAATCCTAAAGGTAGCTATGTGGCTGAGTAGAAATAACACCAGTATTGGAATCAGGAATCCCTGAGTTCAAATGCAGCCCTTCTTGTTAATTTAATTGTAAAAATGGCAATCAGAATAGCCCCTACCTCACAGGGTGGGATTTTCTGATCCCTATTTTATCCACCTAGCATTACATTTTGCTTGTTTTTGTTGTTATTGAGCAGTTAAGTAGTAGAGTAAATAGAAAACCAGGTCTGGAGTCAGAAAGTCTCATGTTCCTAAGTTGGAATCTGGCCTCAATTTCTAACTATGATCCTGGACAAGTCACTTACCCCTTTTGTCTTAGTTTTCTCATCTGTAAAATGAGCTGGAGAAGGAAAGGGTAAATCATTCCAGTCTCAACCAAGAAAACCCGAAATAGGGTCACAAAGAGTCAGACATGCCTGAAATGACTGAACAACAAAATTATTATTATTTCTTCTGAATACTCTTACCATGATACTATTCTTTCCTTATTGTTCTCTTTGTATGATTGTTCTTCCCAAGCCTCATTTCTCAGTCATCTCCCCAAAACTCTCCTCTTTTCCCCTCTCCTCTCGTTAGTAAATCATGATGTCCTGTCTCCTTCCTATCCATAGTATATCTCACATGCAGCCCCTTCTTTCTCATCATGCTGCTCCCACCATTGTTCATGAAGTTTGTTATCATCTTTTTTCATCTAAGAGGTGCAATTGCTTTCAGTCTCTCCCTTCTCATCTATCCTCAACATCCTTGTGGATCACATATTGACTTGGAAAACCATAAATTAATATCTTTATTATATTTTTATTTTGTTACTATTTCCCAATTATATTTCAACCTATCTAGGCCATGTGTTATATTGAGAAGCTGCATGTTTGACACTTCTACTTTATGTTAAAACAAGGGCCAAACCTGGTCATATTATGTCCCTATTCAAATGTTTTCAAGGGCTCCCTATTAACTCCAAAGTAAAACATTAACTCCTCTGTGAGACTTTTAAGACCTTCCATAATGTTCTACAATATTTCTTTCAAATTTATTTCCTATTACTCTTTTTCACATACTCTAAATTGAAGGGAAAAAAAGAGCTGTTCCTCAAATTCCATTGTCTTGCAAGATGTTTCTTCCTCACTGGAGAAACAGTGATGTGCAGGGGTAAGAGCACTAGACACTCCTAGAGCACCAGGAGAGACCTGGATTCAAATCTTTCTCCAAACACTTACTAACTACAGTGATTATGGGCAAATCATTTAAAGTTCATTCAGCCTCAGTTTCCTCATCTGTAAAGAGGAGATAATAAATACTTATTTCTTCAGTTGTAAAGAGTAATTACAGATGTACAAAGCTTTTTGCAAATCTCAAAGTGCAATGTTAACATCAGTTAGAATAATTTACTCCACTTTTCAAAATTTTTATTTTCCTTTAAAACTGCTAATGCTTTCTCATTCTGCAAATTACCTAGTATTCAGAGATAACTAGATTCATTAAATAGAGCATTGGATCTAGAGTCAGAAAGAGCTGAGTTTAAATTCAGCTTTGGGCATTTATTAGCTGTTTGTTAGCATTTATTAGCTCTGCTCCAGCCCCTTAATCATTACCTGACTCAGTTTCCTCAACTGTAAAATAAGGATCATAGTATTCACCTCATAGGATTGTTGTGAGAATCAAATGAGATAATATTTGTAAGACACTTAGCACAGAGCCTAGAATACAAAAGATACTTAATAATTCCCTGCCTGCTTCCTCCCTACTGTTTACTTGTCTATGCAGTATCCATGGAAGGGCAGATAAAGATTCAGTGGATAGAGTATTAGACTTGGAGCCAGAAAAATCAAGCCTCATTGTTAGCTGTGTGGTCCTGGACTAGTCACTTAACCTCTCTCAGGCTGAGTTTTCTTTGGGTATAATAGCACCCACACCTCACAGGTTGTAGTAAATAAAGATCAAATGAGATATCTATGAAGTATTTTGCAAACTTTCAAGTACTCTACAAATGCTAATCATTATTATTCAATAGAATATAAGATTCTTGAAAGCAAAGACTTTAATTTTGTCCTTGTACTGCAGCTCCCTATCAGGGAGTGACAAAAGTATAATCAATTGCACTTATCAATTGAGCTTATACCTTTGAATGATTATTGCTCTTTCCAAACAACTCACATCAAGACACAATTTCTAGATGCTTGCATTGTCCAACACCCTTAAGGAAGCCTGTTTGAACTTCCATACAAGTTTACTAGGCAGGTAGAAAGGAAGGATCATAGATTTTAGAGCTGAAAGGAGCTTTGAGAGAAAAAAAAGCCTCCTTAAGTCTCTTTTCTTGCATTTCATTTTGTTATTTGGGTTCGGAGAGGAGTTGTGGTGATAGAGTGTGTGTGTGTGTGTGTGTGTGTGTGTGTGTGTGTGTGTGTGTGTGTGTGTTTTAACCAAATGCCAAAAAAGAAACTAAACAAAACAAAAACTGCTCAAACCCCAATTATACACACTACAATCACTTTTTTTTTCTTACCAGACATCCATTTCCCCAAATCACATCCACCCCCAAATCCAAAAGCTTCTTTAAATTACTTTATCTCTCAGGTGTTTCCTAATTCTAAAATTCTACCATTCTAAAAGTTGCCACCAGGTTCACAAGAATATTTTGGGGACACACATTCACTTATTGTGGAAAAGTGGGGAGAAAGAAGAAAAGAACACTTCCCAACCATTGTTCTGCACTTGGTGGCAAGCTCAGTACTATCTGTTAATTTCAAATTCTTTCTGACTCAGAAATTTCTTTGAAGATACCTTCCCCACCCCTAACCCACTAGAGATTGTTCATAGCAGGCATTAATGACATTGCTTTCATCACCCTTCATTTGTTTTCTTTACTAACATATTTTCTGCAGGTGATACATGAATTTAAAGACTGATCTCTTAAAATGATTACTATATAGTATTTTGGAAATAGTGGAAAGTGCCCTGAAAGCTTTCTGCCCTTTGTCCGAAAGCCAAGATAATAACAGTTATTATTTATAAAGTATTTGACATACATTATTTCATTTGTCCTCACAACAACCTGGTGAAGGAAGTGATATTATCTTTATAGATAGTGAAATTGAAGTTCAGAGAGGGTGACTCACTTTGGATCACACAGTTAGTAAGAGATGCTGATAGGATTTAAATTAAGGTATTTTGTATACAGAAACTTACTTATTACCCCCAACTATTTCTTGGATAGTGATAAATCTATCATACCAGTCCTTTTTGTCCCCCATTGCCTTGCACAGGTTAGGATATTTATTTTTAAAAGATCATTATAATCTTTTTGTTGTAACTTTTTGTGTAACTCAGAAAACATCAGAAATGGTTCTTCTGGGCTTAAACTTCCTACTTAAAACCTTTCTTTTCTCCTTCCAGTCATCCCAAATATATAGCAAGGTCATGGGATTTTCTATCTCCTCTCCTTCAAACTCTGTTTGATTAGCATATTGGAAAAGAGCTGATGATCTTTAGTTGATAATAAAGTATTAATGACTGATAATGACAAAATAGTATTAACTCCTATGGTCTGATAAAAAGTTAGTGATATACTTTGGATTTTCATTTTAATAAGGGAGAGGTGATTGAAACCCAAAGAAATGAATCTCTAATGATGAATTTCAAGCACAATGAAAGCCAGGTGGAAGAAACAGTTTACTAAGAGCAAAGCATTCATTTCTCATTTCAGCATATGAAGATCAATTCTGCCTATGAATAAAGTCCGTCTTGGAGCATATCATCTATTTTGATTTTTTAATTAAATTAATTTTTGTCATATTTCATGTTTGAACTATCTCCCTTTTTCCCTAGACAAAGCCACCATTTGACATTATCTTTCTATCTATCTATCTATCTATCTATCTATCTATCTATCTATCTATAAAAATCATACTATGCATACTTTTATTTATTAGTTGTTTCTCTGGAAGTAAATACCACCTTTCTTGACAGGTCCTTTATAATTGATTTGAATATTTATAACACTTGGAATAGCTTAATGGCTCACAATTATTCTTCAAACAATATTGGTGTTAAATTCAACAACAACATTCAGCTTCTCTTGGTTCTGCTCATTTCACTCTTTATTATTTCATGCAACTCTTTCCATGTTTTTCTAACAATCAATCTGTTCATTATTTCTTATTTGTGTTATCGTTCTGAAATAGTGAACCCAAAGGAATTAGTCTGCCTTTTATGAAGTAAGCATCTACTTCTACAGGCTTTATTGAATTCATTTCTACTAAAAATCTGACTCCTAAAAATAGGTACTAGAAGCTGTCACCTGGAAAGTAAGATCATTATTTCTTGTGGATTTATTAACAAAGACTCACAATGTGGCAATAAATGCATATTTACAATGCAAGAATAAGTCTATAAACTGAGGCAGAATGAAAGGAGAATCAAGAAAACAATATACACAATGACTACAATAACATATATAAAATAAAGCTGCATGCTATGGAACTTCAAGAAAAAATCTTGTTCTAAGTAAAGAAATAAAGAAATACTCCTCCTCTTTTTAAGATGTGGAAAATGTGGCAATGTGGAAAACTATGAGTATGATCAATATTATATCTTGTAAGATGTAGTCATTAAGTGAGAAAACATCAATAAAATAAAAAATAAAATCCAAGAACAGTATTCATTTAAATGAATCAATTATTTTTAATAGATACCTGCCTTGCTCCAAGTATTGTTCTAAGCACTAATGATACAAAAACAAACATAAAAGTTTCTCATCCTCAAGGACCTAATATTCTAGGGAGGAGGTGAGGTGTATGATGTTGATACAAATGAATAAAAATAAAATCTACCTAGGAAAATAAATATTGAGTAATTTTTCTGGGTTGAGAGACAGAAAGTAACAAGGATGATTGAGATATGCTTCCCATAAGGAAGTAAGCTTAGGAGGAAACTAGGAATTCTATGAAACAAAATTGAAGGGGATAATTCCAGGAATGAACTGGCCTGTTAAAAGACACAGAAATGGAACTGGAAATGTCTTGTAAGGGGAACAGCAAGTGGGCCAGTTTAGCAAGAATAGAGTGTGAGAAGAAGAAAAGTATGAAAGCTAAACACAGGTTGTAAAGCTCTTTAAAAGCCAAAGGAATTTGCATTTTATCCTAAAGACAGTAGGGAGCCACTGGGATAACTTTAGTAGATGAGTGACATGACCATAGCTATTAATTAGAAGAGATCTATGTTATCTATAAAAGGTAACCTGCATGAATTTTCTCCTGTGTCATTTACAAAATTCAGTTTGCATTGATCATAAAAAACTAAGCAGAACCAAGCTGGGCATCCTGACCTGTTTGTTACTGCCAATGCTGCTATTTGACTTTAAATTGGATTTATTTAAATCATTAGGATGAATCAAGAAAATACTTTTAGATCCTTGGAAAGAGGTTGCTTTAAACTTTTGAGGACATACTATTGTTTAAGAAAAAAGAAATTGAAGTGATAATTTTATATTAAATATAAGTGTTCCAGGAAGAGCTGATGTAAGCAATATCTGTCAAGGATCAAATAAAATGTTCTGTACATCTGGGTGCTTCCTTATTACTCTGTTCAATTTCTTCAGTTAAGTCATTAGGCTGTTCTCTGGTTTTAATCATGCATCCCACTACAGGGAATTCAGGGTTTAAAATGCAATTTGTCTGATGTTTTGGGTACTTAACAAAAAAAATTGTTGGAAATGCACTTTTTGATTAAATGAGCCAAAATAATAAGATTTTTAAAAATTTTCTGTTAAGTAATCATAAATGAAATAATGCAATATCCTTCTATAAGAGGACCTGTCTGTCAAATAGGCGTACATATGGAATGGATGGATGGATAGATGGATGTAAGAGTTTGATGTAGCCTGGCCAGAGTTAAATGAGATATTCTTAGAGGTTACATGCTATGGCATGAATACCCTCCGGAAAGTTATCTTTACATATTCTAGGTTGGGTCAAAGGAGGAATTCTGTTTCTTTCCTTTTCCCTTCCGTGAGATGTAGCCTAACAGCCCCTAATGAGCACTATTCAATAGGGAATCATCATGGTACCATAGAAAGAATACTGGCTCCAGGATCAGAGGACCTAAGTTTGAATCCTACCTTTAACTCATAATACCTGTCTGACATTGGTCAATTAAATCCCAACATCTCTAGACCTGTTTTGTTATCCCTATGAAGAAGAAGAGGAAGATTTCACTAGATGGCCTCATGGGTTTCTTTGTGTTCTAGACATATAATAAGCAAACTATCATGCTAAAAGCAGAAGTTCTAAGAGAAGCTAATTGGTAGATAATCAACCAAAAAAAAAAGGTCAATGAACATAGCAGAAAGAGAGATATTCCAGGTGGTGTATTTACCTTGTCTCCTCTATTAAACTACTAAAAGAGAGGGATGATGTTTCCAATTCTTTTTGTGCCTATTGTGGGTCTAACCTGCCCATACCAAAACTAAAGCATCATTTAACTGATGGACAGTATGCAAATACTATTCTCTCACAGTGACTTCCTCTGGCTCAGTATACAGTGATAAACTTGAGAATGGGAATGATCTGGATTCAAATCCTATCTTCAATACTCTTGATCCTTTGTATGCCTCAATTTCTTAATTACTTTCTGTCCCTGAACTTGTACAGAGTTTGAGAGATAGAGGATAGAAGGAGCTGGTGTGCTTGTCCATAGTGTCATGAAGAATCAGACATGACTTAGTAACTGAAAAGCAATACCTCCCCTGACTATTACTTGGTACAAATAATATAATGTGCATAAAATGCTTTGGTAATCTTAAAACTCATGCAAATGGTAACTCTTGTTCAGTTAAATTATTAAATAGATTGGGGATGTAAGTAATTATGGATGCTTCAAGGTGCAAAGGCACAGGGGCACAATAGGGAAATTATGGATACATGGAGAAGGAGAGAAGAGAGCTGCTGCTTAACCCACAGTAGTATTCCTAGGAAACTCAAAAGGATCTCAGTCAAATCTAAGTGATAATTGTAGCAGCCCAATCAGGCTTAAAAGTTTGAAAATCTGTACTAAATTTATAATTCTTTTTCCTAAGGTTTTCCTATGAATAAGAACAGAATCCCAGAGACATCAGTTGTACATACAGAGTATGTTATTTTTAGAAAAATATCACATTCCAGCAGTTGAGATTACCTAACATCACCATATGTCTATGTGACAAGCAAATTTGTTGCTGTTAATGGTGTTGAATCATTTCAGTCATGTCCAGCTCTCCCATGTCCCCATTTGGGGTTTTCTTGGCAAAGACACTGGAATGGTTTGACATTTCCTTTTCCAGTTTATTTTACAGATGAGAAAAGTAAGGCAAACAGAATTAGGTGACTTGCCCAGAGTCACACAACTAATAAGTGTCAAAGGGTCTGATTTGAATCCCAAAAAAAGAGGAGCCCTCTTGACTTAAGGTCTGTATCCACTTTGACACCTAAATATCCTATGACAAGAAATATCTCCACATATCTCCAAATATCTCCATAGACATACATGTGTTTTGTCATTTTAGGCAAATAATCTGACTTCTTACTGCTTGGAGCAGCTAGATGGCACAGTGGAAATCCACCCTCAGACACTTAATATAACTAGCTATGTGACCCTTGACAAAACACTTAACCTCAATTGTCTTGTCCAAAAAATAGGATTTTTTCCCAATTATATCTAGGCACTTTTAGTATTCATTTTTACAAAATTTTGAGTTTAAATTCTTTCTCCCTCTTCCTAAAGCAGCACACAGCTTTTGATGTAGGTTTTGCATATATATATATATATATATATATATATATATATATATATATATGTATATATGTATATATGCAATCATGTAAAACATACTCCCATAGTAGTCATTGTGAAAAAAAGACCAAAATGGAAAAAAAAAGCATGGGAAAAAAAGTGAAAATAGTATGCTTCAATCTGTATTTAGAGTCCATCACTTCTTTCTTTGGATGGTGGACAGCATTTTCAATTATGAATTCTTTGCTACTGTCTTAGATATTGTATTAGTGAGTAGAGCTAAATAACTTATAACTGATCATCACACAATGTTGCTGTTACTCTGAACAGTGTTCTCCTAATTCTGTTCATTTCACTTTGCATCAGTTCACAGAATTCTCTCCAGCTTTTTCTGAAATCTCCGAGTTCATCATTTCTTTTTGTACAATAATATTCTATTATATTTATATACTATAACCTATTCAGTCATTTCTCAATTTCTCTCAACTTCCTTTTTTGTCACCACAAAAATTACCAGATTGTTTTCATGATTATAGCTTGAGATTTGGTACTGCTAGGTCATATTTCTTTACTTTTTTCATTGATTCCTTTTATTTTCTTGACTGTTTTTCCTGAAGAATCTTGTTACTGTTTTTTTTAGCTCTGTCAAATATTTTTTTTGGTATTTTGGTAGGCACTAAGTAAGTAAACTAATTTTGGTAGAATTAGCATTTCTATTATATTGGCTTTGCCTACCTGTAAGCCATTAATATATCTACAATTGTTTTATCTGAAAATTTTTGTGCAAAAAATGTGTAGTAATTATGTTCATATAGTTCCTGGATTTATCTTGACAGGTAAACTCAAAAGTATTTTATATTTTCTATAGTTATTTTAAATGGAATTTTTTCTTTTCCTGCTAAACGTTGTTGATAACATATAGAAATGGTGACAATTTATGTAGGTTTATTTTACATCCCACAACTTTGTTGAAGTTATTACCTAATTTAACTAGTTCTTTACTTGATGCTCTAGGGTTCTCTAAGTATATCATCATATCATCTGGTAAGAGTGATAGTTTTGTTTCTTCACTATCTATTCTAATTTGTTCCATTTCTTTTTTCTTCTCTCATGCTAAAGCTAGCATTTCTAGTACAATACTGATTAATAGTGGTGATAATGGGCATCCTTGATTCACTCCTGATTTATTACTGTTACTAGATTTTTCCCAATATGAATAGTTTCCAACTAATCATTTCCATTTCACAGAGAAAGATCAGCAAGGGATGTGATCAATTTTACAAAAGGGAATCAAACAGCAGGAAGCTTTCTTTATTGAAAATAAAATACTGCCACATGTACATAGTAAATAAACATAATTTTAAAACACAATGCAGCCAATCAATACAACACTCTCAATTTGCTGGTATCTATGTTCAAATATAGTTCTCTAAAGCTCCAATCAGTAAATTGGCCTTTTTTCATCTCATGAACAAATATTTACTAGGCACCTAGAATTTCAAAGCATATGCCTGACATTTGGTCTTAATCTCCTGGAAATCCCTTCAGATGGAGATAGTTTTCAAAGCTACCATCTTCACAAGTGGCATAATAGAATGAGCCCTGTCCTTGGGAATTGGAGTTTAAATCCAGCTTTATTGTGTTACTATGGGTGTAATTTCCCTTTCTGATCATTCCATTCCTTCTCTGTAAAAAAGAGATAATAATATTTCCACTACATACCTAAAGAAAGAAAGCACTTTGCAAAAGTGTCGTGTAGCTGCTGTTCTGAGGATTTTGTAAAGTATAAATTTCAGTCATGAAGGGAGGATTCTGGGAAGATGATAGAGTAAGTCAGTAGATTTCAAGCTCTCCAGATTTCCAGAACAAATATTCACCTTCAGGCAAACATAGAAAAATCAAGAAAACTTGGGGCACAATTGGGGTCCTACTGATAAAACCCATGAAGACCTGAAGAAAGACTTCAGGTCAGGGATTAACCAACCTGAAGTGCAAACACCTCCAGGTTAGGTGAGCAGAAACACCAAGAAAGGAGCCTTGGGGTTATCTGGGTTTGGCTGGAGCCTCAACAGGAACCACCAAAATTTTCACCTCTTAGATTGAATGCAAAGTTGAGGGTCTAAGTCCCAAAAGACTGAGGGAATCTCAGCTGATAAGTAACACCAGACCCAGCTGTACTGCAGAAACTTGGCCTAGTGAGAAGGAACCAGCACAACTGGTGAGTCCAGAGGCAGTGCAAGAAGACAGAGAAGTTGCTGGCTACTGGCACTTCCAGGAGAGGAGAGCTTTTGATTTGTGGTTCCAGGTCAGAGAGGAGCTAAAGTGAAGCTAGAAGTACCATCCCTCCATTCCATAATTCCAGATGCTGACACTAATACTTTTAATTATTAAAAAAAATGAACCAGCAAAAAAGAAAGAACCCAGTCATAGAAACTTACTATGGGAATTGGAAAGACCAGGATTCATCTTCAGAGGAGGATACTGAAGTTTATAGAAGAACTCAAGAAATAATTTAAAAATCAAATAAGAGACATTGAGAGAAAAAAAAAGCATTCAAGAAAAACAAGATTGTGAAAAAAAATATTATTTAATTAGAAAATTAGATACAAAAGTCTTAAAAACAAAAATTAGAATTGGGCAGGGGGAGGAAATAAAGCTACATGAGACCAAAAAATAACAAAACAGAATATAAAGAATGAAAAAGAAGGATAGAATGTAAAAGTGTTGTAAGAAAAATAATATTTTTGGAGAACACATCAAGAAGAGAATATATAATAATAATTGGACTACCTGAAAAATGTGAGCAAAAAAAGATCCTTGACACAATAATGCAAGAAATATTCTAAGAAAATTATTGGAATGATAGAACATGGGGGGGAAGTTGAAATTTTAAAAAAAATGAGGAAAACACATAGGAATACTATTGCCAAATTTTGAAACCCTCTAGATCAAAGAAAAAATTTTGCAAGAAACAAGAAAAAAAATTCAAATATGTCACCACAATAAAAGACCCCAGGTCCTGGAATCATATCTACCCGCAATCAAAAAAAAAAAAAAAAAAAAAACAACTAGGCTTCAGCCAAAAATGTTATATTCAGCAAAAATTATCAATAATATTGAATGAAAAAAAATGGACATTGAATGAACTTGCAGATTTTCAAATCTTCCTTTCAAGTAAAGTCAAACTCAATAGAAAATTTAACATGTAAGAGTCAATAACAAAGATTAATTTCAAGGAACTTAACATTGTTAAATCGTTATGTTTTTACATGGAAATTTATATCATATGTTTAAGATTGACATCAGTAATTGAGTAGCTTAAAAGAAAGAATGAGACAGAGTTGAGTATGATCAGACTCTAAAATCATCTAAGAAATGATAAAAATTATAATAATGTTACACAAATGAGGTGTAGAGGAAAAAATGTCACAGAGGCATTACAGAGAGGAGGAGAAGGGCTCATAGTTTGGAAAATCTAGTCACATGGGGAATGGGGTAAGTAGGCAACACTACATATATATCATGAAAGGTATAACATCCTCTAAAATATATAAAGAAATAAGGGGGAAGGGGAAAACAAAGGGAAAGGAATACAAGTAAAGAGTCCATGGGGGAGAGGAGTTAAGTAATAGCAAGCTAAGTTAAGGAGCAAAATTAAAATAGAATAATTAGTAGGAACAGGAAAGAAGATACATGCAAACACTACAACAAAGATCAGAGTAGAATTTATTAGAAAAGATTAGTAATCATTGATCTTAGACAAAGTCATACTTAAAGATTTAATCAAGAGAGAAATCTACATTATATGTTAGCCATGCTAACTATTGTTTTAGAAGCATGTTTACATATGGACAAATGCATATCTGAGTATATGTAGATACATAGGCATGTAGCTTTACATATGTGTTTACACTATATATATATGTGTGTAGGTCTGTAGGTGGGTATAAATGTATATGTATATATATATATATATATGTATATATATATATGTGTGTGTGTGTGTATGTGTGTGTGTGTGTGTGTGTATGTGGCTATGTATATATCTCTATATTGATATATAAATATATCTGTGCTTAATTATAGCCTGCTTGGGGAAAATGGGGAAAAAAGAATAAAGTAAAAAAAAAAAAAAAAAAAAAAAAAAAAAAAAAGGTGTGTAGCACAGAACAAAAGTGCAACCTACAAGGAAGCAAAGAATGGACGCTCAAGAATATAATTTCTTCTGCTACTCTATATTTGTTCTTGAAATGGAAATTTATTGTTCTATATTTTGAATTCTCCCTCATGTTCTGCCAGGCACATGACAATATTCTGTTTTATTTTGTTTTTACTTTCCTTTTTTTTCTTTCTTTTTTTTTCTATTTCTTTTTCCCTTATTTAATAAAATAAATATAATTTTTAAAAATTCAGTCATAAAGCATGAAGACACAACATGCAGACTGGGCCAGGTCACTCAAATTATGCCTCATCTTGAAATTTATTGGGAAAGTCTGAGCTATCCTGTTTAATCTATAACTCTTTTTCTTACCTTTCACTATCCTTAAAACTACATAATGAGGTGACTTAGCTTCTGTATTCCATTGTGGTTTTTTAGAGCTAGTCAACAGTTGATTAACTGAGCTAATGGAGAGGATCAGAGAGAGAGTATTGAACAAAAGAAAAATGACTATTCTATGAAACAAGGGTGGACAGGGAAAGGAAAATTAACCCAGAAACAAAGTTGTTTTACATTTTTAACATGTTTTACATTTCACATTTAAACAACCAAAAACAAGCCAAAGATACGTGAAGGATTAAAAAGGGTGTCAGAGGAAAAAAAATAATTATATTCAGCATTCATTTATTCAACTAACATTCTTTAAGGATTTACATTGTGCTAAACATTTGAGGCAGAAAGATATAATTGACAGGGCATTGTATTTGGAAACAAGAATATCTGAGTTCAAATAGCACCTCAAATATTTATTGGCTCTATGATACTGGGCAATTCACGTAAACTCTCTGTGCCTCAGTTTCCACATCTGGAAGATGGAAGGCTTGAACTTGTTGGCTCCGAAGATCTCAAAATCTGTCTATGGTCCCTTGAGTCTGATATCAAACCCAAAGAGCTTACATTCAAGTAAGGAGATAAGACAAGTTTATACAAAATGACAAGTGATGTTAGGAATGAAGAAGAAAAGGAGAGATCCACACAAGGTGTAGTATTTGTTGTTATTTTGTTGCTCAGTCGTTTCATTTATGTCTGACTCTTGGTGACCCTATTTGAGATTTTCTTGGCAGAGATATTGGAATAGGTTTCCATTTCCTCCTCCAGCTCATTTTACAGATTTATAGGATTAAGTGATTTACTTAGAGTCCTACAGTCAATGTCTGAGGCCAGATTTAAACTCAGGAAGATGAGTCTTTCTTGTCTTTAGACCCAGCACTCTATCCACTATGCAACACAGCTTCCCCAAAATGTAGTATAGGAGACCAAATTTAGTTAAAATCAATCTAATCTTCATAAGTCACCATGCTATATCTGCATAAAAACATACAATGCTCAGTGTTCAGATTCATTTCCTTCAGTCAGAGATCTGAGATATCTATCTTCCTAGTTCTAAGACAAGTAGGTTTCATGGTGCTGTGATCTAATAATCTACTACCTGGGGGGGGGGGGGGAAAGTATTGAGTCTAAAATCAGAGGTCCTGGATTCAAATCTTGCTTCTGATTCATGTTTTTAAATCTGTTTCCTCCTATGTAAAATGAGAAAGTTTCCAGTTTGTGCCTAAAACTAAGATAATTTTCAAATACTTTTATATGTATTAAGACCATAGAACTGGGTGACACTGGGAAGAGAATGTGAAAACATCAGAGTCAATCACTCTCAGAGGAAATATAATATTTATAATCTGGGGGTATAGGGGGCAAGGATACGGTTTATAATTTCATATGGGGGAATGTGTTTGTCAGAGAAAACATAAAATGATAATTCAAATTCTTATTACATGAAATAATAAATATTGGTTGAATATGCCTGAAGAATTCAACACAGAGGTGAATGGCTTGCCTTAATGACATCCAAGTCCTATGATAGCTATTCATTAGCCAAAATGGTAGAAATATTTCATTTTCCTCTCCCTCCTAAAACGCCTGTAGCAATTTAAAAACTACTTAGGCATTTACCTAAATCCAAGCACAATGAACCAACCATTTTATTTTTTTAGTTAATTAAGAGTGATAAATAAGTGAACATGTTGGATTCGATGAGGGATTCTTAATCTGGGGTTCATGGACATTAATGAACTATGAACTTGGACCAGGAAAAATTATATCTTTATTTTCACTAGTCTCTTTCTAAAAATATTTCTTCCATTTATTTAAAAAATATTGTTCTGTGGATCCAACCATTCTGGAGAGCAATTTGGAACTATGCCCTAAAAGTTAAAAAAATGTGCATACCTGTAATGCTCTCACTAAAACGTAATGTCCTCTTCTTGGGTTTTCTTGGGGTGTCTGGAGCAGCCTTCGTTTCAGTTCAGAGTAATCACCACACAAGTAGTCAGGAGTTAAAATCCAAATCCTTTATTGTCTCCTTCAAAGTCTAGTCTCCTTCACTTGGGGCTCAGCTAGTTTTCTTAGAGGCCTATCTCTCTCCTTGGTTACAAAAGCTTGAGCTCCTGCTGCCAGTTCTTTGCCTTCTCTGCCTCTGCCAGTTTCCCTCTAAATCTCTCCAAATCCAAAAGCTTGTGTTTCAGCCTCCAGCCACCAAAAAGATGGAATGAATCTGTCTCAGCCTCTGAGAGCATCTAGTGTACTTGTCTTTTCTGGCCCTGAGAGCTTCTAGCTTATATGGTCCACACTGAGTACACATCAATCATTATATCACTAGGAAACCATTATTTGTTGTAGGATTAAATCAATGCTAAACTAGATTTAACCATTTTCTGTCTCCTCAATCCCACTTAGTACCTTGTTTCAAGTTCTGGCGCATAATACATATCCTTTGATCTAGCAGTGTTTCTATTGGGCTTGTATCCCAAAGAGATCTTAAAGGAAGGAAAGGGACCCACATGTGGCTGCCCCTTTTGTAGTGGCAAGAAAGTGGAAACTGAATGGATGTCCATCAATTGGAGAATGGCTGAATAAATTATGACATATGTATATTATGGAATATTATTATTCTGTAAGAAATGAACTGCAGGATGATTTCAGAAAGGCCTGTGGAGACATACATGAACTGATGTTAAGTAAAAGGAGCAGAACCAGGAGATCATTGTACACTGCAGCAATAAGACTATACAATGATCGCTTCTGATGGACTTGGCTCTCTTCAGCAATGAGATGATTCAGGCCATTTCCAATTGTTTAGTGATGAAGAGAGCCATCCACACCCAGAGAGAGAACTGTGGAAACTGAGTGTGGACCACAACATAGCATTTTCACTCTTTGTTGTTGTTTGCTTACATTTTATTTTGTTTCTCATTTTTTTCTGTTTTGATTTTGAATTTTCTTGTGAGGCATGATAATTACATAAATATGTATGCATATATTGCATTTAACATATATCCCTACCATATTTAACATGTATTGACTTACTTGCCATCTAGGGGAGGGTGTGGAGGAAGGGGGGAAATTGGAACATGAGGTTTTTGCAAGGGTCCATGTTGAAAAATTGTCCACACATATGTTTTGAAAAATAAAAGGCTTTAATAAAAAAAAAATTGTTCTGGTGTCCAGAGGCTATACCAGACTTCCAAGGTAGTTCATGACACAAAAAAGATTAAGAGTCCTGGATTAGATTAATTCACTCAATTAGATTAATTCATTACATAAAAATTTGAGAGCAAAATATATTTAAAAAATGCAATATGTAAAAGTACCATAGAGACAACCAGGTTGTTCTTGATTTCTCTGTATAGGCCTTACATACAAACTTGAGAGGCAACCTGGAGTGGTAAATAGAAAGCTGTCCTTGAAGTCAGGAAGGCCTAGGTCCAAGTGCCTCCAAGTGCCACTTCTTGGCTTTGGGACCCTGGGCAAGTCACTTTATCTCTCTTCCATTCTCTTGTGCCCCTACTTCCCACCCCCACACTCCGGCAAACCACACATACATTCTGTTCCTGTCTCTGTTTCTATCCCTGTCTCTGTTCCTCTGTCTTTCTCTCTTGGTCTCTTTCTGTCTCTATCTTTGTCTTTTCTGTCTCTGTCTGTCTCCCTTGCTGTCTATCTCTGTCTCCTTCTGTCACTCTGTCTTTCTTTTTGTTTCTCTCTGTCTCTCTCTCTTTTCTGGTCCTCTCTGTCTTTCTCTGTCTCTGTCTGTCTCTCTATTTGTTTCCATACAATTCTCTAAGACTTAAAATGCAGAACAAGTCCAGTCTGCAGAAGCAGAGGGGGTTTCTTCACCAAGACTTCTCTTTAGCACTGAAAACAAGGCACAGCCCCCCCCCCAAACAAATAAAAGAACAAACTGAATTTAAATCTTTAGTGGATTTGTCAGATAATTTAACTTCTATTCATTCGATTATTAAAAGAGAAGATACTTATTTATAAACATTTGAAATGCAAATCACAACTATACTCATAGTTTTTTATGTCTGTTAGAGAGCCAAGGCACTCAAATGGTTTAGGGACATAAACGTCACTGTTTACAACTTAGTTTGGACATAAAAAAAATTGTTGTTTTGGCATATTGGTAAAGATACAAATGACAACATAAAAAGGAAAAAATTAAGTATTTCCTCATATTTTTAGTCCTCAGGAGAAAAAAAAACTCTGGTTTTAATCTCTGTCCTTCTGGGAATCTGACTTGTTTCTCTATCTATTTCTCTTTTTGTCTCTCTCTCTGTCTCCTCTATCTCTCTAATTATTTTTAATTCTTTTTTTTTCTAGGTCTTCCGTTTATTGAAGAGACAAAGCTCTGAGACTCGGGGTCAAGAAAACCCAAATTCAAGTATTACATTGGACACTTAATAACTATGTGACTATGGGTTAAGTTATTTAATCTTAAGCAGCCCTAGTCTGGTCATCTGTAAAATAGGTATAATAACACTACCTATCTTGACGTTATTGTTATAAGGATCAAAAAGAAAATATAAGTAAAATATTTTACCCATTTTAAAGTTCTGTATCAATGATGTTATTAATAAAGTGCTATAAATAATATATATAAATACCTTTATTGTTAGAAACTTGTAGGACTACAATTGATATAAGGAATAAAGACATGGGCTAAGAGAATAGGATAAGGTGGAAGGATGGTTTTGGTTTTAATGTTGATATACTTGACATAATTTTCATCCCTCTTTATTCTCATCTTCAACATCATCACATTTACAGTTAGCTTTAAGGGCATAAATTGGAATATTCAAATGTATTGTTCAATCTGTCCAATTAGATATGGAATAAAGGCTTCAGTCTTCTAAGTCCTGCACTGCTCCTCAGTTCAACAGCATTCTCCTAAATACAACACCCAAAATTTATCATCCAATTTGTAGGAGCCATCCATTTCCCAACAAAAGCTTGACTATGGCAAAAAGAAAAACAAAACCCAAAAGTCAATCTCTGAATGTCATCATTTTCCCCAAATGTTTCCTTCTCTTGCCTAACATTTTTTAAATGCCACCTTTTATAAATGAAGGTGATGGAACTGACCTACTGTCAGCAGGAATTAGACTTTGATTTATTTTCCTAGATGTGTAGATGGTTTATACTGATTCTTGACTCCCCATTCCATCATCAGCACATTTTTTTTGCAAGATAACTAGTACTTGGAAAAGTCTATGGGTTAGAAACAGAATTAAGCTACAAACTCAGTGGTCTACATGAAAATCCCAGTCATCTCTTGGGTCTTATTAGCACTATTCCATAACCTTAGGAACAAAGTGGCTATAGTCTCAATTCAACTCAACAGAGCAACAATCCAACAAAGACACAGAAGTCAAGGCTTATTGACTGGATCACTGTCTCTTTCAAGCTAACATTCACACCAGTCATGCAGCTCCTTAATGGTGTTGCAAATCTAATCTTTTATCATTTGCTCTTTGCAGGTCTATTTTCCTCCTGAGGTCTTTCTTATCATGTCGGAACTATAACAAGAATTATACAGTGAAGCTTTGCCAGAGGTATAAAACATACAGGGTGTTGATACTACACTTGTGGTCCTTCAACAATCGAAAAACCTAGTTTAATTAATATCTAATTATCAGATGTAAATGTAATTAGTTAAAATAGGAAGCACTCTCAAGTGAAATCCTCCTTCAACCAGCTCCATGAACCCTTCAGTTACCTCCTATGCTGGAGTATATTTCCTTTTCCCTTTAACCAGCTTCTGAGACTGAGATACAAAAAAGTACGAATTGATTTTCTATTGCTTGTGCTAATTTTGGTCTAACAATTAACACCAAGAAAACACAGATTCTCCACCAGCTAGCACCATACCATCCATATATGGAACTGTTGGTTTTAGGACATGGAATAAGTTTGGAATACTGTAGATAAGTTCACTTGCTTTGGCCATATATTTTCCATGGATATAAACATAAATAATAGGTTGACACATGCATTGCCAGAGCTAATGCAGTGTTTAGGAGGCTCTAAAGAAAAGTGTGGGAGAGAAAAGGTATTAGACTTATTTCCATACTGAAGACCTACAGAGCTGAAATATTGACCTCATTATATGTCTGTGAAACCTGGACAGTATGTATACACCAGTGTAATGCCAGGAAATTTGCTCAAGGTCACACATTTAGCTTCCATTTGAACAATCTTAGGAAGATTCTAAAGATTGCTTGGCAAGACAAGGAACCAAACACTAAAGTTCTTTCTAAAGCTAGACAGCTAAACATTAAAATTCCACTACAGAGAACACAATACCTATGGGCTGGCACATTTTTCCAATGCCAAATGTACAGCACTGAACATAGTACTGAGCACAAATATGGCATAGGGTCCCAGTTAATCTGGTATTCCCTAGAACTTTGTTAAATGACAAGTGACAGATCAGAACTATGGGCTTAAGGCATCAGAAATTGGATTGTTCCATTTAAATCTCAACCTAAGAATACCAGGAAAGCTAAGGAGTTAGAGTCACAAGCAAAGGAAGGGACCAAAAAACCTCATCCTTAAAGCATCTTAATGTTTCAATTTGGATTAGCTTTGATCCAAAAAGTAGTGAGCCATCATTCCTAACAAGGTCAATCATTGTCAAAACTGTAAGGTCAATAAAGTTTATTTTAGCATCCTTTAAGGTTCAAGTTCTATATCATTTTATCCTCTGTGGCATACCCTACTCCAGAAACTCATTGCTCTTGCAATGTATCCTCTCTTCCTCTATAAAAATCAGGTCCCAGAAAAAGTTTTGATGTCACCCTTTAGAATAAGTTTAGCATTACAGAAATATAAAGTTGGAAAATACTTCAAAGGTCACCTAGAACAAGTTTTTGTTGCATACAGTTCCTTTCTATGGCTTTCTCAATAGCTTGAATACCTCCAATGGGACAGAGTTTAGCATCTGATGACATATAGTTTCATTATTTGACAGGACTTAAGGTTAGGAAGTTCCTGATATTGTATTCAAATTTCCTGCCATGCAAATAACTGCTTGTTTTTCTAATCGTAGATGTTTCTATTTTAAATTTTACTAATATGGATATCCAAAGAATGGGAAGACATGGAAGCTAGACTTCAAATAATATAACAATGATTAATATAAAAATTATTATTGGGAATGGGATATTTACCAAAATGGGATATTTACAAAAGAACTAATTTTTTTCCCCTAGTATAAGTAGGGATACCCAGCTATTCAAATGAGAGTCCTAAGTAACATAAATTTATGATGAGTCAGCTTTCAGATACTACCTTTCATTTCTGTGTATTCATTCTTTAAGGATCAAATTCAACCTCATCAAATTCTCACTGCCTTCTTCTTTATCTTTAACTTGGATTAATTGATTGATGTGTCCAGTAGTCAGGGTTCTACTGGAAGAAGGAGCAGAGTCTAAAATCCATGAGTATCCCAAGTAAAATTTTATTAAGTGCCTATTTTGTACTAGGCACTGTCCTGAGCAATGAAGATTCAAAGAAAAATAAAAGACAGCCTCTACTTTCTAGCAATTCACAATATAATGAGGGAGACAACAAACAAATAACTATGCACATGTAAGCTTTATACATATATATGTACAGGATAAACTAGAAATAATCAAGGGAAGGCACTAAAATTAAGAGCTATCTGCAAAGGCTTTCAATAGAAATTAAAATTTTGGCTGGAATTTTAAGGAATCTAGCAAGGTGAGGGGGAAAAAGATGAGTCACTAAAATGTCTGGATATAGAATATTTTGTTCAAGTCTCATCAAGGAGGCCAGGATATATTGGTGTAATTAGAATAAAGAACATATGGTAAGTGGTAATAGTGATGATGGTAGAATAATGATTCCATATAAGAACAATGATTGGGAGCCACTGGAATTTGCTGAGTAGAGAAGGGTTTGGACCTGTACTTTAGGAATATTACTTTGACAACTGAATGGAGGATTAGAGTATAGACAAACTTAGGATAGGGAAACCAACTAGCAAACTATTGAAGTAGTTCTGTTATGAGGTGATGAAAGCCTGTACCAAAAGTAAAATTGATCAGCCTTTGGCAAAAAAAATTGACAACAGCAAAGAGTCAAGGATAACAAGTAGACTGTTAGCCTTGGAAATGAAAAGGATAATGATGTCATTGGTAGTAATGGGAGACTTTGGTGGTACAATTGGAGATGGAGGTGTTCAGGTGGAAAGTTAATGTCGTCAGTTCTGAACATAGTGATTTTATGATGTCTAAGGGACATTCGGTTCAAGATGTCTGATAGGTAATTGGAGATGTGAGACTGGAGGTCAGCAAAAATATTAGGGGTGGATAAGTAGATTTGAATATCATTAATAGGGAAGCATCAAGTAGACTGGAAGAGATTGAAGACAAGGGAGAGAGTGATGATGAGAGGCAATTTATTGGAGAGTCCAGAAAGGAAAGGGATCATTTGTAAGGGATTAACCTTGTCTGAAAGAAGGGCCACCTTTCTATATGAGAAAAGGGTGACAGAGGAAACAGTGGCAGAAGAGATCTGAATAATGTGAGATAAATAGAAAGGGAGAGGAGGGAGCTCTCAGAGAAAGGTCTTGATTTTTTCAGGAAAATATGAGGCAAAATTTTCAGCTAAGAGGAGAGAAAGATATGGGAGGTTTGAAAAGGGATGAAAAAATTTGGAAGAACCACTGTGGTAAGTAGAAAAGTGACTTAGTTAGAGAGCATAAAAGGATTGCCTTGAAGTAGAGAAGGTCCTGTTAAGGTATGCTACAAACATAAATTTGGGTTCTTAGTGAACCCAGCAGCAGTTTCATCATTTTTCAATAGTTATTCAGCATCAAATGCATAGGAGTGAAGGCAGCAGATGGTGGCAGTGAATCAAGGTTAAGACTTGGCAAAGCAAGGTCACTGATATGACAAGGGAGCAAGGGACTTAAAAAGAAAAGGACAGAGTAAAGTTGAGCGGTTCACCAAGAGGTTAAGATGAGGAAAAGAGATTATACTTAGGACAGGGGAGATGGTCTGAGAGAGAAATGAAGGGTCAGAGGATGGAGTCACAAAGTAGTAGAAGAATAGGATTTGAGATTGGAAGGCAGAGATAGAATGATAATAAATGTTGATCAGATAAGGGAATTTCAGGGTTTGTGAATATGGAAATGGTATATCTGGGGGTGATGGTAAGATTAAGAGTATGCCCATCCTTGTTTATGGCTTAATTTGGATGGAGAAAATAGATAATTTTATATGAGTAAGTTGAGGAAATATGAGGTTAGTGTTAGGATCTATCTATCTATATCTATCTATCTACTATCTCTATATCTTTTCTCTATATCTATTTATCTACCTCTCTCTCTCTCTCTCTCCATATATATATATTCAGACAGGCACTGAATTCTAAGAAAAGAAGCAGATTGTTCAGGAGGTCAGCAACAATTACCAGAATTTTTATCTGATAATACATATGGATCAAGTGGATCACAAAAAGGAAAAGGCTCCTGAATGAAAGTGATAGAAGAGAAATCTAGACCAAATAATATTCTACCTCTCTCTCTTCAACCAGTGAATGATGGAATGGGAGTCATGTTTGAAGTTTCGCATTGTCTTTTGACTGACCTCATCCTAAGCAGAATCTGGCGTCTAGAATTAACCTCCCATTCAATTCAATTTAATTCATTAATCATTTATTAAATACATATTACATGCAGGTCATGTAGTAAGTGCTAGGAGAGAAAAAATGAATAGAGCATGATCTCTGCCCTCATGTAGCTTACATTGTAGTAGCTAGGGCATGACACATAAAAAATAACTGTAATACCCAATACATTAAAAAAGAAATACAGAGAAAGTTTTTCTGGGAGATTCATGGAAAGAAAGACAATATTTTATTCCTGATGAGAAATTGAGTAAGGCTTCCTGGTTGTGTTGGCATTTGAGCTAGTTCCAGAAATATTTCAAAAGATGAAGGTGGAGAGAAGCAGCAAGGAGAGCTTAGATCTGGAGAACTACATGGACACAGAATGTGTATAGTAAGAAATGAGTAGTTTAGCTTAGCCAGAACATAAGCGGATGCGAAAGGGAATCATGTGATATAATACTATCTGAAATTTATTTAGCACTTTAAAGTTTATAAAGCATTTTGCATGCATTTTCTTATTGGATTTTCAAAACAACCCTGAGAAGTAGGTGCTACAATTTTACTATGCCCTTTTTATAGATAAACAAACTGAGGTTCAGAGTGACTATATGATTTGATGATAGCTGCAGAACAGAATTTTAAGATAAGCTTTCCTGATTTCAGGCTTCAGAATTCTTTCTATGACATTAAAAGATAATCCAGAGAAGTAAAGTCACAACAAGCAATTAGTGTCGCACTCAGTTGTAGAGGTCCTTGGATGCCTGGACCCACAGCCAGAGAATAGACACAAGGAGCTCAGAAAGAGTCAAGAAGGAGATTAAAAACTCAAAGGCTGATGACTAAGAAGATTAGGTGAAGTTTTTGTTGAGGGAGGGGGGGTAAGGATCTAGCTACTAAGATTGTCACAAGACTCAGAAAAGAAACTGGATAGAATTCTTGTGGAGACAAAGATTACCAAGCACTGAGTCCATGTGGCCTCAGCAACATGGGTGATTGAGGGTTGGAGGAATAGAATTGTGCAAAACTCAATGCCAGCTCCAAATACTCAAGTAGTTTAAATACCATCATCTTTCTAAGTACTTGGTATGAGCAGTGCTTCTCCTTTGACAGATTTAATGGTATTCACTAGCTCAAATTTTCCTTAGGAAAGGTGACTCTCAAGTGTTTTGATATATTTCTGCACAAAAGAGAAAATATGTTTAAAAAAGAAAAAAAAAACAAAACAAGCTTTAATAGAATTATAGATGTTACCTGCTCATCCCTGACAAATAAGGTTCATAATGAGAGAAGACAAACAAAAGAAATCTTTGTATATATACATACACACAGAGATATGAATTTGTATGCACACACATATGTCACACATGTGTGTGTACACACACACACACACACACACACACACACAGCAGCAGCAGCAGCAGCTCTAAAAGTGGCCATAGAAGCATTCAAATATGAAGCAACCCAAGGTCTTGGTATTATTCAGGAAGGTGAAATCTCAAAAAAAAAATAATAAAAATAAAAATAAAAAAGCAAGAGGTCCCTTGGGAAACAACTGTCTCAGGGCAATAAGTGACTAAAGGAAGATTCAGATTGAGAATTGTGTGTGTGTGTGTGTGTGTGTGTGTGTGTGTGTGTGTGTGTGTGTGTGTTAAAGAATGTCAAAGAGAAAATTCCAAAGGGACACTAAGGATGACTGTTTACGTGGCCTTGGAGAGCCAAGAACACATCCTCCTCCACTGCTATTTACATGGTCTATTTTATTTGTCTTCTTTGTGGCTCTGTTTGCATTGCTGCAAGGATATTTATAAATCCAAATAGAAATGCTCTTGTGGACTATCACATTTCTAATTGCGATGTTTTTCTCTGACATTTCTAAACATCATTGATTTGGGTTATTTTTCCTATAATATATGTCAAAAACTATCCGTGACTTCTCATTACAAGAAATTCTGGCCCATGTCTTCAGAAAATTGTCCACAGTGGGTCTACCTAACATAGACCTTCATCTAGAGCTCTTGATGTTGCATGAATATCAGTGAACTGTACATTGCTTAGCATTTGCTCTTGACATATAACTAACTCGTCTCTGGAACACTGTTAATATGTTTCAATCTACCCATCTCTACCATGTGCTTTTCCTTTGCCCTTTGAACATGCCTTTAACTTTAATTTTTTTGAACATGGGATATTTTGTAACTCAGAGCAATGGCACTCATAGAAAAAAATATATACATCATTTCTTTTTTATTTTGGAATAATATTATAATAATTCTTTGTTTTATATTAATGCTATGACTACACGTGAGGAAACTTATTTGCAAAGTGAATTTTTGGAAAGTGACTCTTTTCCAGCTCACTTGCATTATAAAAGCAGAAATGTATTCCCACAGGGAAAAGCATACCCCCAATAGACGGAGTTGTTAATTTTTGGTAAGGCATGGATTGAGATTTAATGGCGTGGAAATGGCACTGATTTGGGTATATGGCAATATTAGTTTTGTCAATAAATAGCTTGCTCTTTGACCTTAGGCAAAGATCTACAGTCCTTTCTAAGTCTCCTATCTTTAAGATCTGTGGGGTAAATCAGATGATCTTTGAGCTCTCTTCAATATGTAAAATGACTAATTTAGGATTCAACAGATGACATATTATTACATGGCATAATGGGCACAGTTACACATAAGTAACATGATTGAAGTAGTAGTTCCCTCTAGCAAACTTCTTCCCTTGCAGCCTTCATGGTCACACAATTTCCTCTTTCACCTTTTCCCTCTTTATCCAGCTCAACACTTCAGAAATACATAATTCTAACAGACCGAACCTTTCATTTAGTAAAAATAACAACCCCATCTTTGTATATCAGATCTTTTCCCTCACTTTTTGCTTTATTGATCTCCAAAACTGTAATCTTGGGATATATTACCCTTGCCTATTTTATGTGGCACTACATAGTCATATAGTTAATGTTTATCAGTGAAAATGATAATAATTTTATGACTCTAAGATGAAGAATTAAAAATAGTTGGGGAAGGGTGGGGGGAAGAATAAGAGAGGTAAGGATAATGTTCTTAAAACTGGGGCTAACCTAACATGGGATGGATTTCCCCTGATGTAGTACATTATTTTACAATCACCTGCTCACTTCTCAGAGATGTAGTAGAGTAAGATCTAAATAGGTGACCTAAAATCTTCTAAGGATCCACCCCATTCTGGGATGTTGTGCTACAGGGATGACCTCATCCATCCCAAATCCATTGAAAAACTGAATAAAAATAAGCCACAAAATAGTCGATTTGCTGATGGATAACTAATACAAACCCCACTCAAAATGTACATAAATGCAGCTTAAAAATCATACTACAAGTTCCATTACTTTTAGATATTTATAAAGATTACCTCAAGACACACTTTCTCACTTCCAAACCACCTTAAAATACACCGCTTAAGCTTCCATGGCCAAGAACTAATTGAGTACTCTGAAAGATGGAGAGACCAAGGCACTAGGGGTACAACACTTAATTGAGGCCACCAAAGTTCATGTCACATCTGAGGACTGGACAGCTTGGGGAATGCCTAGGGATAAGACTTTAGCTGAAGCTTCTACTTCCCACTCATATAACTAAGATGACAAGGAACCATGGCAGCTTAATTTCTCAAAACATAAGACTTACTTCCAAGGACAAACAGAGGATGCTTTGTAAAAATGGTAGTTTCTCTGAAATAAGGCTTTTTTTAAAAATGTTTTCTCCCCCATCTCAGTTTTGGGACACATTTACCACACATATAGAACACATAATACATAAAGGGCTCCATGATGTATTTTCAGTTACTTCCATATACTATTTATTTTACCTACTGAAATATCATTTCTGTCTGGAAAAGATATTGGATATGGCTTGCTTTTATGTTTTCAGTACTTCTCTTCTCCTTCCTTCCCCCACAACTAAAACCTTCCCTATAAATCTGCAGTTCATAGCCTGGTTTCAGAAAAGCACTTTTAAACTTCTCAATACCAATATATTCCATGGTAATAGATTTTAATGTCAAAAATATCAACATGGTGGGTTCAAATGCATCTCAAGTATCCATCAAAATGAAGAGTATGGAGTTAAAAACTCAATTTAGTCCTTGAATTGTGTGAAAGCTAACTGGAAGACAATTCCAAAATTTGTTTGGATGAATTATTGTCATTTAAATTATCTACTATCAGGAAGAAAATTGGCATTGATTAACTTAAGAACTTGACAGTAAACTCGAGATTTGATCAAGTGACAGTCTGTTCAATGTCAATTCTTCCCTGGGCAGCTAGATACCACAATGGATAAAGTGAAAGTCCTGATGTCAGGAAGACCTGACCAGATTCATTCAAGTATGTTTCCTAAGAAAACCCCAAATGCGGTCATGAAGAGTCCAAAATAACTGAAATGACAGAACAAAACCATAATCCTTACCTAGTACCTATAATGTGCTTATTAATCTTGTGCTACTGTGTAGAATAGCATGATATTATAGATCTATAGTTGGAAAAGGCCTTTGAGTTCATTTAGTTTAATGACCTCACATTACAGATGGGGAAACATAGGCCCACTTGAGTCAAGCAACTTCCAAAGTCAAACAAATGGTAAGTGTCAGGACTGGTTGAATTCCAAAACATATCCTCCTACTTTAAATTTAGTACTCTTTTCATTTTGTTATATTTCTGTGGGTGAGAGGTTTGAAAATAATAAAAACAAAAACACTATTCTTGCCCTCCAGAAACTCAATCTATTTCTATAGGCAAACCAATTTAAGAACTTCTCAAAAAAAGTTGTTTAGGGGCAGCTAGGTGGTGCAATGGATAGAGCACCAGTCCTGAAGTCAGGAGGACCTGAGTTCTAATTTAGTCTCAGACACTTAATACTTCCTAGCTGTGTGACCCTGGGCAAGTCACTTAAGACCAATTAACTTAGAAAAAAAAAAGTTGTTTAAAAAAGAAGGGAGCAGATAGCAACATCAAGAGTATATGTAGGTGGTTAGATCCTCAATTGAAGCCCAAAGCAGAAGTGATGCAGGTAGAAAGTATGATTGCAAATTACATTTAGGGTGAGATTAAAAGTAGTGATATGTCTTTTGAAATATCTAAAATGATATTACAGCATATTTTCACAAGAGGGCAGTCTATTACATCCTGTAATAGAGAACAATGCATTCAGGGCAACAAATTTGTGTTACACTATACTCAGATTTCTGGTATCCAGAATAATAATGTATCTAGAAGTAAATAAAGAAATAAAAATGGAAGAGGTATCTCTAGTAGTGATGGGAAAAAACATAATTAAAAAGCCAAGAAAGACAAAGACCAGAAGAATACACCTAAGATTCTATGATTGGTCAGCTTGTTGGTCAGAATCAAAAGGAAAGGTTGTTTTTTTTGGGGGTTTTTTTTGTTTTTTTTTTTGTTGATTGGCAAATGGTTACAAAAATTAAGCCATTTTCCAGAAAAGAGAAAAACTGCAAATTCTACAAGGAAAGGAAGTAGAAAAAGTGGAAAAATAATGAGAAATTTAAAAAAGCAGAGGTAATGGATGGCAAAGATAAGAATTTGCAACAAAAGCATCAAGTAGCAGACACTATAAGCATAGAGATAAAAGCCAGATAGAACAGAACTTATATCTATTCAAGTTTCAAAGAATTTAGGACTTTAACAGATGTTAAAAATTATCTGGTGCAACTCCGTAATTTCAAATGTGATGAAGCTAAAATCTAAACGGGTTAAACAATTTTTCAGAGAAACCCATAGAGAGAGTAGCAGACGGGATTGAAACCAGGTTATGTGACTCGACTCGGGAGCCTGTGCTCTCATGTACTACCATGGACAGTTCTACAATCCATGAGGCCTTTGTTCAGGGGATTTCCAGATTTGTTTTGGCAGTAAGAAGAATCTGGAGCAAATGCCTGAGTATTACCTAGGGATATTTGACAACATAGTTCAATAACTAATAATTATTCTGATTGCCCTGAGAAGGTTATTCAGAAAAGGGAATTTTTAGCATACTTTGTTGAAAAATGGAATCATTGCCTTTATAAAGCAACCTAATATTAATGAGGCTTAAACAGTTAAGATTTCACTTATCTATAAAATTCAATTTTATGGAACTATTCATTCCACAGTAATCCCAGATGATACATAGCCATATTGATTATTTTTTAATTAGGTGGGAGGGTGAAAGTAAAATATTGCTGTTAACAATGCTGTCAATGAATGCTGACTCTTAGCTTTATTTCTTTGACCATCTTAGAATTAACTGTCATAATGTCTGGTTGAAACAAAAAGAACTTATAGGCTCTAAGGGAGAAAGGTCAACATCTATTGGGGTTATTGACTATGGTTTTATGGAAAACATTTATGGAGGACAGGCAGAGAGAAGGGAATTGAAAGAGTTTTGAGAAATGACTAAAAGAGTTCTGAATGACTACCTACAACTGATCAAAGATATATCTTGCTATGGCTTCTAATTCAGAAGTCCACATGATGTTTACTCGATGCCTGCAGCATAGTATTCCTAGTGATTAGGCACTCAAAGGTCTTCAAATCTGGCCTTAACCTCTCATTCAATTTCTTTTCACTATTTGAAAAATACAATCTCTGCTTCACCAGGCCATTCTACTCACTATACAGTCTCTATACTCTCAAAACACAACATTCGTTTCCATTTCTGGTTTTGCTTAGTGACATTTACCCACCTGGACATCCCCCACGTTTTTCCTATTCTTAGCCAGAGATTACTTATATCCATATGATCCAGATAGTCTATTTCATGAAACTTTCCCCTTTCACTTTTCCCAATAGTGATCTTCCTTTCTCTAAATTATTACAGAACTTACTACTGCTAATGATGATCCAGGATCATGTTCTAATATTTCAAAGTTCAATTAATCTGATATTTTCGTGTTCAATGCTTTATCTACTTGATTATATTATAAACCTCTCTAAAATTTTGTTTTGGTTTGTTGTATCCACAACAATGCCTCATACTAGACTAAGTGCATATTAGAACTCATGGAATGCTTAGTGATTAATGATAGATATTATGATGTTAAGAATAAGAGCCTTTTATTGAATGAAAGGGAATCTGGTTTTAATTTCTCATCCTAACATGAAATCCATGTGACCTTGCTTTAGTGATCTAACTTCTCTAACTTTGCCTCTCAAATCCTCAGTCATGGAGTTCTGGGACTACTAGGACAAACATATGCCCCCTTTTCTCTACTTTCTTTTTTTAAATTATAACTTTTTATTTTCAAAATATATTCATGGATAACTTTTGACATTCAACCCTACAATACCGTGTGTTCTAATTTTCCCCTCCCTTCCCCTCCTCCTCCATTCAGCAAATGATCCAATATATGTTAAACTGTATAATTCTTTTATACATATTTCCACAATTATCATGCTGAACAAGAAAAATCAGATCCAAAAGGGAAAAAAATGAGAAAGAAAACAAAATGCAAGCAAATAACAACAAAAAGAGTCTAAATACTATGTTGTGGTCCACATTCCATTCCCACTGTCCCACTGTGTAGATGGCTTTCTTCATCATAAGAATTGATATGAATCACCTCATTGTTGAAGAGAATCATGTTCATCAGAATTGATTATCGTATATTCTTGCCGTTGTCATATACAATGATCTCCTGATTCTGCTCATTTCATTTAGCATCAGTTCATGTAAGTCTCTCCAGGCCTCTCTGAAATCATCCTGCTGATCATTTCTTATAGAACAGTAATTTTATCTACTTTCAAACAAAGGTTCACTAAGGACAAAATGAGTTTCCTATTTTTGGAAGCCAATGAAAATCAAATATTTCTTTGAGATAGATAAAATTTAAATTTTATGATAAAATTATAATGGATAATGTCTTAGGTCTTGTCCAACTCTATGATTCATGCAGCATCTCACAATATTTTCCCTCAATTTTGGAAAGAGTACCTGAAGAATATCACTAAATAGCTGCGTCAGCTTGGCTTGACTTCTTTGGGCTTCTGTTTATTAAGGGGTTTAAACCAGATTATTTCAAAGCCTTCTTCCATTGTGACCTTTCTATAATTCTAAGATTATGTCTCAGAAGACTCTTACTAAAAGTTGTTAGGGGGAGCATCTTAACTGTGCAAACAGAATTTAATCTGAAAGAGGGATCAAGCTAAAGAAGGCTTACCAATAGGCATAGGTGGAGAATTATAAGCTCCTCCAAGCTTCATAGTGGAAATCAGCTGTTAAATCTATTTCAATTCTAAGAACTTTGCTTTGGTAATTCTTGTGATTGTAGTGGGTATTGTTGTTATTGTTCAGTCATATTCAACTCTTCTTGATCCCATTTGGGGTTTTCTAGGCAAAGATATTGAAGCAGTTTGCCATTTCCTTCTCCAGCTCATTTTCCACATGAGGGAACTATGGCAAATAGGGCTAACTGACTTGTCCAGGTTAACACAGCTAGTGAGATTTGAACTTAGGAAAATCAATTCTCCTGACCGGATCTGGTCCTCTATCTACTGCACAACCTGACTCCCTGATAAACTTGTCCAATCCTAGATCTCTACTTTCCTGCTTCTAACTTCTTCATCTCGCAATAGATCTTAGTTTCTACTCCACTGCCTTTTACTTGTATCACAACTCTGGCAACACACAGCAGATTATTTGTAACCTAGAAATTGATTCATGCTGTGAGAACTGCTCAGAAGTAAGTTACTACCTTTTATGTACTTTGAGGGGAATTATCTGTTTGTATAAATAAGTACATTTCAGCCTCCTTAATTCAGATTTTTCTATAGCAATAACCAGTCTTCAAGTGCTTTAAGGTTTGCAAAGCATTTTACAAATATTGTGTCATTTTATCTTCTCTACAACCCTTGTAGGTAGGTGCTATCAATGATCTTCATTTTATAGATGAAAAAACTGAGTCAAATACAGATTAAATGACTTATTTGGGTTACATGATCACTGTGTCTGAGGCTGACATGATGAATTAGGGAATTTAAGAGAAAATTAATGCTATAACCAGTATTTAAAAGGGAAGGAAAACTTTGAGAAACAAAAACTTACTTGCTACTTAAATTAAAGTTCTACCTAACATCTTTTTAGTCTAATTCTAAGTATTGAGTAATATTCAAAAGCAACAAGACTCTAGGTTTTTTTTTAATTCCACATTTCAAGCTTGTTCATAATTCATGCAACTCCCCCTCAAGCCAGTCTGAATCAGTGGGACTTAAAAAAAATAAAACCCCTTTATCTTCTCATTGTGAGCTGTTTCTCAAGATAATCAGCCACACTGAAGTCCTGCTGAAAACCTCTCACAACACTCATAATGTTCCTGAGAGACTAAACTGTTCTGCTTCAGAGGAAAGAGGCACCAACTTGTCCTAGCTTATGTAGAATGCTACTTCTGAGGTTAACTTTAGAGTTCAGGGTGGGAGGTTCTCAGTTAGCCTAACAATATATGAAAATGAGACTAATATAATATAGAGTAGTTGGGCTAGGTCTAGAATAAGGTAAGGAACATTTCCTGCTCTCAGAGGTTTTATGGGGATTCTTTTCTATGAACAGAGTCCTAAAAAGAATTACAGAGCATATAAAAAGGTAGCTGGTGAAGGACAGACCACTCTCTTCATCCTCCCCAATTACCCCTTTTTTAATCAATTGCAATAGCTAGCTGGGGTACCTCAAATTACAAAATCAACCAATAATATTTAATTGTTTGGTTTATTTGCAAAATGTCCTAATTCTAATTGAAAACTCATTTATTCAGTTGGAGACTGAAAATCAAATCAGGGAACATAAATGTTTCAGAAGATATTTTGATGTATTACCTTTTTGTCTTTTATTATATTTATTTATTTCCAGTTTTATGGATTTGCTGAAGGAATGGGCATGAAGGACAGTCAGAAAAAAATGCACAGAGTTTAGAGATGGAGTGTCTTGTTCATGCAACAACCAGGAAGTCAGCATCATTGGATTGAAGAGTACGTGTCAGGGAGTAAAGTATAAGAAGATTGGAAGAAGGGAGTTGGATCATGAAGGTCTTGGAATGCCAAATAGAGTATTTTGTATTTGATGCTGGTGGCAATAGGAAGCCACACTTAACATTATTTGTTAAGGGGGAGAGAGAAGAGACCTTTAATTTAGGTAAGTCACTTTAATGGCTGAATAGTGTATGGATTGGAATAGGGAGAGACTTGAGGCATACAGACTCATCAGTAGGTTATTGCTGTAGTCCAGGTAAGAGGTGATGGCCTACACCAGAGTGATGGTGTTGAGAGAAGGGGACATATTTAAGAAATGTTACAAAGGTGAAATCAATTGACAAAGAGTGGCAATGGAGTGGATTCAGTATCTATATGGGGTTTGAGGGGGAATGAGATAATGAAGGATGCAGGATGATTCCCAGGTTGAGAGTTCTAGTATCTGAAGAGGATAATGTTGCTCTCTATAGTAATAAAGAGGGGAGGTGGTAGGGGAGGGTGCAAGGAAAAAACAGTAAGTTCTATTTTGGACATAGTGAGTTTAAACTATGGAGCTTCCAATTTGAGATGTCTGCAAAGTAATTGGAGAGGTGAGACTAGAGGACATTAGAGTTTGGAATAAGAGGCAGATTTAGAAGTCATCAGCATAGAGATGATAATTAAATCCAAATGAGCTGATTAGATGATCAAGGGGGACAGAGGGAAAAAAGAAAAGGCATAAGAGGGATATTTACATTTATTTTTTTTCACTAACAGTATTTTATTTTTTCAAATATATACAAAAATAGTTTTCAGCATTCACCTTTACAAAACATCGTGTTCCAAATTTTTCTCCCTCTTTCCTTCACCTCCTCCCCTAGACAGCAAGCAAATAGATATAGGTTAAATACATGCAATTCTTCTAAACATATTTTCATATTCATCATGTTGTCAAGAAAAATCAGATCAAAGGGGGAAAAACATGAGAATAAAAGAAAATTAAGGAAACAAACAACAGCAACAAGAAAAGGTGAAAATATTATGCTTTGATCCACATTTGGTCTCCATAAATCTCTCTCTGAATGTGAAAGACACTTTCCATCCCAAGTCTATTGGAATTGCTTTGAATCATCTCATTGTTGAAAAGAGCCAAGTCTATCACAGTTGATCATCACATAATCTTGTTGTTGCTGTATACAATATTCTCTTAGTTCTCACTTCATTCAGTTCACGTAAGTCTTTTCCAGATTTTTCTGAAATCAGTCTGCTCATCATTTCTTATTCCATTACTTTAATATATCATAACTTATTTAGTCATTCCTGAACTGATAGCCATCCATTCAATTTCCAGTTCTTTGCCACAACAGAAAAAGCTGCTACAAACATTTAGTACATAATTCCTTTCCCTCCTTTAAGATCTCTTTGGGATATAGACCTAGTAGAGACATTGGTGGATCAAAGAGTATAAGTACTGTTTTATAGATCTTTGGGCATTGTTTTAAATTGCTCTCCAAAATGGTTGAATTATTTCATAACTCCAACAAGAATGCTGTCCCAGTTTTCCCACATCTCCTCCAACATTTATCATTTTTTCCTGTCATTTTAGCCAATCTGAGAGGTGTGACACCTACATTTAAAGAGCCTGATCCATAAAAGTATCCAGCAAAGGAGACAGAAAAGGAACAGTGAGATAGGAGAGAAGAAAACAGTGTCCCAAAAACATCGAGAAAAGGATTATCAAGTAATACGTTGATCAATAGTATCAAGGGCTGCAGATAAGTCAAGGAAAAAGAGGATTGAGATTGGATTTGGCCACCAATAGACTATTAATAACTTTGGAGAGAGAAGTTTCAGGGCACAGTAATATTATTTACAAATTAAAACTGAGGTCATCACATCTGTTTCCTCACCTAGTCTTCACAACAACTTCATCAGGTAACAAGATGTTATTTTCCTCATTTTTAAAATGAGGAAAGTCAGCCTCTGAGAGGTGAAGTGAGAAGCCTAAGGTGTCAAAGTTAGCTACTGGCAGTCTCCTGAACCTCTGACTCTCAGGTACCATGATCCTTCCAATGGACCCACCTGCCTCAGAGGTTTCTAAGCCAACTTGCTTATTAAATGCTTAGGGACTAGGTTGCTACCCAAGAGGCCAGGAAAAACAACAGACAAAGCATTTGTGTCTCACAGGAGACTCTGTCCTACCTAAGTAAACAAAGATGAGGCTGTTAATCAACCTTGCCTGGGGCCCAACTTTGACAACTGAATAGCCCTGACAGTTATACTGCCAAATAGGACTGGGCAAGACTTTAAACTTGACAGGTGAAATTGATGGGTGGGTTCTATTCCTTTGTTTTAAAGAAACTGTGCAGAAAGCCTGATTATCTCCAAGCGAATTACTTGATGGGTAGAGGAACTATAGAAATGAAAATTTCTAGAAATAAAATTTTTCTAGAAAATGAAAGAAATACACGTGAGGGAAGATGGGCCCAGAAAATTTCTCTCTAAGTCACAAAGCAAATAATTGTAAAAGTGTAGCCTTTTAGAGAATGCACAGACCCCAAGACAATCAATCAGGGCTGGAAGGGACTTTAGAGATTATCTAATACATCCCAAATAATCCCATTTTGGAGAAGTAGGAACTAGTCTCAAAGTGACAAAGGGATTTGCCCAAGGTCACATAATGCATTAATGCTGCTTGCCAAGACTTCAGAAACTGCATTTCTTCTGAATGAAACATTTCCATTTGATTTTTCCACTGTGTTTTCCTATCATTAGCATTATATTATGTATATGTAAGGCGTCTTAAGGGAAACTCTGGGGAAGTTAACTTTGGATCCCAATGGAGATACCTCAGATCCTAGATCCAAGAATTCTCAGGCAGAGAGACGCCTGGCATGGGTTTTACCACCAGTCCTATGGGTATACAAAAGGAGCATAGTATTCTCACCTGTTCTGCTCTCAAACTTTCTCCGTCCTGAAGTAAGAGAATATCTATCTCTGTTTGTGAGATAACCTACTCCCTGGTCTCTCATCTCTCATTACTACCTATTCTAAATTGTAGGATCAAAGAGTTAGGTTTGGAAAGAGTCTAAGAAGACTCAGACTCCAATCCCCTCATTTTATCAAAGAATAAATTCAGGTCCAGAGAGGTCAGTGAACTTCCCAGACTCACATAGCTCAGTAAGCATCTGAGGCAGGATTCGATCCCAGGTCTTCTAACTCCAAGATCAGTGACTGATCTACCACGACATCTTTAATCTCTTTAAGCTACATATGTAAGGCCTAAAATCAGCAGGTAGAATATCTGTCTGTGACAGTGTTGTGTAGAAGAAAATGTATTGAACATGTATTCAAAAAGACTTTTTTTTTTTTTAATGCTGATATTTGTCAGCTGAATAAGGACATCTACATAGTGGATGGAACACCATGCATGGAATAAGGCAGATCTGAGTTCAAATATGTCCTCAGACACTTATTAGCAGAGTGACCCTGGGTAAGTTACTTAACTGTTTGCCTCAGTTTCCTCAGCTGTAAAATGGATCATCACAATAACTATTTTAAAATGTTATTTTCAGGAAAATTCTCACCAACCAAATATAGAAAATGCAAAATGTTGCTGTTATCTCAGGGAGCTGGACCCAATAACCTTGACAGCATACACTTTAAAATTCTCAGTGATAAAAAGATAGATAATTCTACCCTCTCTTAAAGAGAAGAAACTGTATATTTCAAGTCTATTCTCTGAACTATTTATCCCTAAAGAAAGCCCTTTTCCCCATTCAGGCAAACCACCCACCCACATACACCTTCATATTTCTGTTCTTCCCCTTTTTGGAGTAGGGAATGCAAAGTATGATGACAATATAATGAGACTCATTTTTAAAAATGATAATAGCACAGATACATACAAATAAGTTTGGCTCCTTTTAAAGAAATAACCTTGGGAAACTGCACATTTATTCCAATAATTCTGCTTTCCTCAAATGTCCATAGCCTAATCAAGACAGCTCAGTGAGGAAAAAGATGAATACATCCCACTTCTTACCCTACTAGCAAAGCAACACCAAATTGGGTGGGGAACATAAGCTTCCACAATAAAATGCCCAGAGTTTGGGGTCATTCTGCTGTAAAGGGCATTTCTTGCACACTTATAAGTGAGTGACCATAGGCTCTACAACATTGGGGGATTTTGAAAGAAGGAGGATAGACCAGAACATAAGAAAAACCTGGAGTAATAGAAGAAAATGAGTTAGAAGAAACAAATGGCCACGAAACTCCAGATCTTTCCTTTTCTCAATCTTATTAAGTGCCTCAATGGATAGAAAACTGATCTGGAATTAGCCTCAGACATTTACTAGGCAAGTCACTTAATCCTGAATTTCCTCCACTTTCTCAAGGGTAAATTGAAAATAATAATTACTTTCCAGGATTGTTATTAGGATCTAACAAGATAATATTTGTAAAGTGTTGAGTACAGTGCCTGGCGCATAGTAGGCCCTTAAGGAATGCTTATTTCCTTCCTATCCTTCCCTCACTCCCATTATGACTAGAATTTGGCTTCCTTTCTCTCACACAGGATAACTACTTTCAGACACTGAAATGATACCAAGTTTTAGATTGTGACATTTCACCCTTTTCACTTCAGAAAACCACGCTTGCAGACCTAAAAGCTTCATAGTTATGGTTCTGAGACATTATGACTTTAAAACACAGATAGTCCCATTTTCATCTGACCTTGACACTACTTTGTTCATCCTACAAACAAATTATTACTTACTATTTGTTTCTGAAAGCACTGTGAAAATAAGGCAACATGGGAAACTGGGGTAAAAAAAAAAAATACACTCCTTCCCAAAGTTACAGAGTAGAGTGAGGTGATGTTGAGAAACTGGTGGCAAGATTGCTTTTGCTTGATTTTAATTCTTTGTTATTTATTTGGTATGCTAAGCAAATGTACTTTTGTCTTGCCAGGATGCCATATGTTTATTCCAAGTTAAAGAAACCCAAAGGAAAATGAGGGAGCAATTGTCTTGAATAAATGACAGATCCAAACAGGTTTCTGTGAAACTCACTTATTGTGTCCTCTTTGGATCCAAAATTCTTCTACTTACTTCCATTTGTATCTTAGCTAAGCTTAAAACTCCTCTGATACCTGAGCTAAACATCATCACTTTATCCTCAAACTTTCTTAGCTTATGTTGACATGGTTTGTTTGTTTTTGTCCAGATTTGTGATTTCATTTTTGTACAGAATTCCTAATGAGGAAAATTTCTCTATCAGTTAAATAGGTACAATGTTATTTCTCTCTTTTCTTTTTTGCTGAGGCAAAACAAAACAAAACAAAACAACTTGAAGTTATGTGACTCACCCAGGGTCACACAGCTAGGAAATATCAAGTGTCTGAGGCTAGATTTAAACTCAGGTCCTCCTGACTTCAGGGCTGGTGCTCTATCCACAGTACCATCTAGCTGTCCCAACACAATGTTATTTCAAGAGATTTGAAACTATCCTTTTTTTTCATACTATATACATGATGCTAACAAAAAAATTACAAAATTAGACTGACTTCTAACATTCTATGTCTTATATATACACAAAATATACAAAATTGCTTTTTATGATCTATGGCAAATCAGAAGAAGACTCTTAATGACAGAGGAAGAAGAAAAAAAGGAAGGAAGGAGGAAAAGAGGGATGAAGGGAGGGAGGGAGAAAAGAGAAGGAGAGAGAGGAAGGAAGAATGGAAGGAAGGAAGGAAGGAAGGAAGGAAGGAAGGAAGGAAGGAAGGAAGGAAGGAAGGAAGGAAGGAAGGAAGGAAGGAAGGAAGGAAGGAAGGAAGGAAGGAAGGAAGGAAGGAAGGAAGGAAGGAGAAGAAAATTGGGAGGGGAAGAAAAAAGAAAGAAGGAAGCAAATAGACATTTATTAAGTGTGTACTATTTACCACTCACTGTGCTAAATACTTTACAAATATTAACTCATTTAAGTCTTACAACCTCGAGAAGTAAGTGGTATCATTTTACAAATGAGGAAAATGAGGTAGATAGAAGACAATAGACTTGCCTAGGATTACACGGTGTCTGAGATCTTCCTGATTCCAGATTCATCAGTGTATTCACTGAACAGTAGTTAGCTCAAATCCTCAGAGCCTTTACTAGAGGGGGAAAAATGGTTCTGGCTGAAAAGCCTGAAATGCTTTTATTTACCTGCTGAGCAATTTCAAAAGAGATAATTTATCTAGATAACAGCTAAAGCCCATCCTAACTTCATGTTGTCAAAAATATTTGCCTAAAGTTAAAAGAGAGGAAAATGTTACATCAGAAAATGCATTTTCTGATTTTGTTTGCTTTATGTCAGGATTAGGTGATATCTGTACTCTGTCTTCCTTTTAAAATAACAAAGTGGAGCCAGACCAATTTAATATTGGCTTCAATTGTCAATGGAACCTAATTTGCTATAGTTTCTGACTTGGGTGACAGACAAATGAACCTATCCAGAAAACCTGCTGATACTAGGAGACAGCTGTCCTGAAGAAAACATCAAGCAAAAGTAAAGTTTTATACCGTGTCTGGGGGACAACTTATAAGGTTGCTTTATAAGTCACATTTTACTGAGACACAGAACAAAAGAGAGTTTAATGTATAGTCAAAAGACATAATTTATGCAGCAATTCAGAAATTCATCACCTGTACCCAATTTAATTCTGCCCACCTCCACATAGAAGTCTTCTTTTAGGTGGCAAAACAAATCATCATAAGGTATATTTTTTCTATGTAGATATAAAGCCCTATAGATACACAATTTGCCTTCTAGATAACAAATTCTTTGAGAGCAGGGAATAGAGTTTGACTTCATTTGCCTCCAACATAGTGCCTAATACTATGAGCAATAAATATTTGTCTACTGAGTCATGGGATGGTAGTTAACTTTCAGTCTTCTTAGTTAAAGTTCAGTCTATTATTGAACTTGCTCTACCAAGCTGATACTTTACTATGCCCTAGCTTTTCAATCTCAAGCTCTCACTTCAGCCTTAGAATCCTCATAATGAAAATCTCTTCCTGCCCCGTAGCATTTTCTTCTGATTGGAAAGTTCTATTTTAAGGCCACTCAGACCAGCCTAGGCAGGTACTTTATTCCAAATTTTCCCTTTTCAGCTTCATTTTACATAGTATCTTTCCTCATTGGAATGCAAGTTCTTTGAAAATAAGGACTCTGTTTATGTACTTGAATTTGTATTTCCAGTGCTTAGCATAGTGCTTGACATATAATAATGCTAGTTGACTGACTGCACCTTGCTACCTGTCTCTTTTATTTATGCCTCCATATACAGATTTATATTCTGGTTAATTAGCCATAATTGCCACCCAGGGACATGATGTTCTCAAGACACCTGTGGTCAGGTCTCTCCTAACAACCTGCATAGTTTGAGATTTGAAATTCATTACATCTCAAGACTTCATTTATATGTCTTCCTCTTATTTCCTTAAACTTCTTTTTTATCTCTGGGGAAAAAAAATTCTTGGTCATCCTTGAAAAATGGGAATAGTATTTGGATAAATGAAATAAAGTTCTAAAGAAGTAAAATTTTTGCTACCATTGCTACAACTTTCAAAGAATCCACTCACAAGTCTTACTTCCCCAGAATTAACTTAACATATTTATTTATTTGAGAAGGGATCATTCTCTCTCATTGTTCCTCTTTCACCTTTTCCTGAGGCTTAGAAAATTGTGTCGCTGTATGCATTAATTCAATTAAAGAAGTGTTTACTGAATACCTGATTATGTTTCACCCTACTTGGTGTTAAGGGAGATATAAGAGTGGAAGGAAAGCAAAAGTATGTTGTCTTTGAATACATAGAATCTATAATCTCATTTGTAAAATATGACTTCAAACAATAAATACAATATAATCACATAATCCTTTTCTTTTCTATCATTCCATGATCCCATGATGACAAAAAAGTCCAAAACAATTTATACAAAGAAACATTATTTACATCAATTAATACATATTTACTGTGGACCTACTATATGCAAGGCATTACAGAAGATAAATGTAGTACCTGCCTCCAAGAAGCTTGCTACCAATTTAGGAAGACAAAATAAGATGTAAACTCAAGAAAATTAAGTAAAACACAAAATAACAAAATTTTAGAGCAATAAATGAAGAAATGACAAGTAGAACTGAGGCAAAAGTTCTATGAAATCAGGCAAGGGAAAGATCACCATGAACTGGACATTAGAAGTGGGGCAAGAACTAGTCTTTAGAGGATAGTTATGAGTTCAGTGGGCAACAAAGGGTTCAACAAGAGCAAAGGAACAGAATTAAGCAAAGACACAAAGAAACAAGTAGTAAATGGAGAGGATGGGTGTGGAGGAAGTATTCAAGTTAGAATCAGGGTGAGAAATTAGACTAAAAGGAGTGACTGGAAACTTGAATGCCAGATTGTGGAATTTGTGCTACATATAAAAGGGAGCCCTCATGATTTTTGAGGAAGTTAGTGATATGGCTAAAAGAATATTTTATGGAAACAACTATAGAAGCATCATTTATGACTAGGAGTCAAAAAGATCTTTTCTCTCTTGAATAATTGCTACAAGCTTTCTTCTTTTTCTCTTAAATATTCCAGGTGTACATGTGCATGTACACATACACCCACACACCTGTACACCACCATGGGAGCTCCAGGCCCAGGCCAGGCTTCTTAGATTAAAGAAAGGTTTAACCACCATCGATTATGGCCTGGTGTGGGTGCTGTGACAGCAGAGATCTAATAAGACTGGCCATCAATACAATTCAGTATTTGCTTCCAGCATCCTTTTCACCTCCTCTTCTCTTAAAAGTGCCTGTCTTTGCTCTTCCCACACTTTGAGCTTGTCTTGGGCCATTAAGAGACCCACATGAGACAACCCATTAAGCTCTGAATAATGTCTAAAGCTCCAGATGTGTCCTTAATTTAACATTTTTTCATAAAAATAAAAACCAAAACAAACAACGCAGCAACATTAAAAATCAAGTGACCCATTCTGTGTCCTGTCCCTTAGCCAGGAAAGCGGCTTATTTACTAAATTAAACCAAATGAAGGTGCTAATGATTGATGGCTCATGAAGCAATTCTTCCCACATTTACATATTTTTCTTTTAACAGAGGTCCTAATTCACCTTAAAGAATAAAGCTCCAATGATGGACCATCCCAGAACAGGTCAGGCAGGTAGGAGACTCTATTAGAAGGTTTCAGCAGTCCTCAAGTTAATTTCAGAGATGGGAGAGCCCTCTGAAGCCATCCACTAAGTCACCATCTGCCTCCTTTTGAATAAAGTTTACATTCCCTAGGAATGTCAGAACAGAACCACGCACTGCCTTGGAGTCCAGAGGGGACCACAGGCTCATCTCTTTAAGTCTCTCAGCCATTTTTTGCTAAGGTAAAAAGTCAAAGTGGCTGGCTGCTCAATGTCCTTTGGGATACAGGAACTGAGCACAAGATGCATCCTCATTCCAGCCTAATCCATCAGGAGAGCTGTGTTATCTAGTTGCTGGTGTCAATCTGATGACCCTTAATTGGCAAGTTCTATATCAAGACATGCTTGACAGTTGAAGCCACTTTCTTCTAATGTTCTGTTTGAAAGTAAAGCACACTGGGAAGGAGCCTTGTGCTTGCTCTTAGCCCACGGGAGTATTTTTGAGTACACTGGGGCAGCAGCTCACTAGCCCTTAATAGCCTTTAATAAAATAATAGCACTTGAGGGGCCCAGAAAAGCCTATGCAGCTAACAAAGGAGCCCTCCCCTCTAGTTTAGATAAGGAGAAAATCTGGTTCCACGAGGCATTATATAGTTATACTGGATAAGAATCTGGCTTCATCTCATAAAAGTTATTATCTCACAAGAGAGCAGTTTTTTCTCTGATTTGTGTCTAAATATGAGGAGAAAATGAGTGCTGGGTGGAGAAGGGAACAAGCAGGCATTTAAGTCATTTATATTTTACATTTTTATGGCACAGCAGAGAACAGCATCCTTTTTCTATTTGCAATTAGAAAAAAGAACATACTGTCAAAGCTTGCTGTAAATTGTCCCTATTAAAATAGTCTATACCACCCAATGATTGATCAACATAAAGAATTTATTTACTAACATGAAAAGAGCTTTTATTTTATTCACTGATATGCACTGAAATGCATAATAATTTAGAAAAGGTATGAACACATATGCATTTATAACACCACTGTCAGCAGGCAGAACTAATTCCCATTTTAGAGGCTGGCTATCTCTTATCAGGCTTCCAGTGGCCACAATTATTATGTTTTGGGGGTCAATATTTTACAAGCAACTCATCTAAAGTTTTGAGACATATTTTAATGGGGTTCTAAAAGCACAGGTCAAAGGAATGGGCATGGGAGAATTAAGTCCCTGTACTGCAAATAACTCAGAATATAACTTTAGACATCCCTTCCTCAGTTTCTTTATCTATAAAATTAGAGAGTAGTACATGATGAGTTTTAAATTTCTTTCATTCTGTATATCTGAAAATAATATCTATTCTACCTAATTCACAGGGACATTGTGACAATAAAATAAAATCATAAATATAAAAGCACTATTAAAAATTAAATGTCAGGGCGGAGCCAAGATGGCGGAGAAGATACACACGATTTTGTGAGCTCCCTTCTTCCCTCATTACCAATTAGTTAAATCAGCCTCAAAAATAACACTGGACTGATAGAAACCACAAGGACTGGAAGCACAATGTACCAGCTGAAGAGAATCTGAAATTTCAACAGAAAAGGTCGCTTCCGAGGGGAGGAAGAAAAAAGGCCAGCACACGTAGTTAGGTGCTAGCACACTGTGCCGATTGGGCTGGGGAGAATTCATATCAGAGAAGCCACTGAGATAGAGGAATCTGGCATAGGCTGTTAGCTCTTCTCTGCTTATAAAACAGCAGTTCAGAAGAGAAATCAAGTCACTTTAAAATATAAAGCCAGATACTAGAACCACCCCAATCTGGAAGTGACCTGACAGATCTCAGCACAGCTGTGCAGCCGCTTTCTGCTGTCTGGGCTTCACCTTGGGATAGTTAAGAGCCTAAACAGCGGGGACACAGCCCAAGGCAACATCTAATTCACACAGTGCCGGGCTTGGCCGGAGGCTGTAGAACTCAGCCACAGAACTCCCAGAGAAGCAGAACCTTTGAAATAGGGACTGCAGTTTCTGGGCAGACACTTCCAGTTTGAGCACAGGGGCTTTTCACGTCAGCTGCTGATATCCACGCCCCACAGGACACATTGGCTTGGCTTTGTGTCACCTTTACTGTTCAGTCTTAAACTTCAGGGAAGTCGCTAGGCCACACAGCGGGGTTCTTTACTGGGCAACCCTCACAGCACAGTTGTACTAATCACCTCTGAGGCACTTCCAGGGAGGGGGAGGGGAACTCTCTCCCAGAGCTATCTCTTAGCTCAGACACAGGAGCCACTGCATCCATCTTGTCTGGGAGGAAGCTGGTAAAGAAATAAATAAACTTCTTACCCCGAGGGCAGACCCCAAAAGATTTTTAACCATGAGTAAAAAGCTGAAGAGAACCATTGATTCCTTCTACACAGAGAAAGAGCAGGTATCCAACCCCGAGGAAGTTAATAGCAGAGAGTCAGCAGATAACAGCCCAAAGGGGAACGATACCTGACCCCCATCACATAACTCTCTCCTAGAAGAAACTATTAAAAAGTTAAGAGAGTTTGAAGAAAAATGGGGAAAGGAAAGAGAAGCTATGATAGAGAATAACAATGTTTTGAAATTTGAGTTGGAAAAAATAAAGAATTCACAGGAGATGCAGGGAAACAAAATTTGTGAATTAGAAAAGGTTAAAAAATCACAGGAAAGTAGGATTTCTGAATTGGAAAAGATAAAAAATTCTCAAGAAAGTAGGATTTCTGAATTGGAAAAGATAAAAAAAGTCTCAAGAAAGTAGGATTTCTGAATTGGAAAAAGAAAATAACTCTAAAAAAACTTAGGGAAATGGAAAAAAATTCAATAGAGCAAAATAATTCATTTAAAAACTCAATTGGGCATATACAAAAAGAACTAAAAATGTGAAGGAAGAAAATAACTCATTAAAAATCAGGATGGAACAAATAGAAATGAATGATTTATTGAGAACCCAAGAATCAGTCAAACAAAACAAAACAAAACAAAACAAAAAATGAAAAGCTGGAGAATAACGTCAAATACTTACTGGGAAAATCTATAGACCTCGAAAATAGATCTAGGAGAGATAATCTGAGGAACATTGGACTTCCTGAAAACTATGACCAAAAAAAGAGCCTAGATTCTATTTCACAGGAAATCAGCAAAGAGAACCGTCCAGAGATAATAGAAACAGAAGGGAAAATAGGCATTGAAAGAATTCATCGAACACCTTCTGAAAAAGACCCTAAAAAAAGAACTCCATGGAATATTGTGGCTAATCTGCAGAACTACCAAACAAAGGAAAAAATATTGCAAGCAGCTAGAAAAAAGCAATTCAAATATCAAGGGGCCACAATAAGGGTCACTCAAGATCTGGCTGTCTCCACATTAAAAGATTAAAGGGCTTGGAACCTGATATTCCAAAAGGCAAAAGATCAAGGATTACAACCAAGAATAAACTATCCAGCTAAGTTTAGCATTTTCTTCCATGGAAGAAGATGGTCATTTAATGAAACAGAGGAATTCAATTTGTTTCTAATAAAAAAAAAAAAAAAAAAAAAAAAAAACAGACTTAAACAAAAAATTTGATCTACATCCACAAGACTAAAGAGAAACAGAAAAAGGTAAAAAGAACTCTTGATAACTGTATCTCTGTTGTGGATATATAGAAAGTCCACATGGATAATTTGATTTTACTAATATAAAAAGGGGGGGGGAGTAGTAAAGGGAAGGGGGTAGTATCAGAAAAAGGGGAAGGAGTGATAAAAAGAAGAAAACTACATCCCAGCAAGAGGCATAGAAAAATATACCACATCTGAGGGAATTTAGAGAGGGGGTGAAACATTGTGTGAATCTTATTCTCATCAGAGTAGGCTCAAAGAGTAAATAATTGACATATTTGTTTTTCAGAGAATTCTCTCTCACCTCATTAAAAGGGGGGAGAGGAAAAGGAAAAAGGAAAAGGGGAATAAGGGAAGGGTACAAGAAAAGGGAAGGGATTTGGAAGGAGGGGGGAGGGATACTAAAAAGGGAGGGCTGCACGTCACAAGTGGGGTCTATAAATTAAATATTGGGGAAGGGATTCAGGGGGGTCAAGGGAAAAAAGAATAATCTGGGGATAATATGATGGCAGGAAATACAGAATTAGTAATTTTAACTGTAAATGTGAATGGGATGAACTCTCCAATCAAACGAAGATGGATAGCAGACTGGATCAAAAGTCATAACCCTACAATATGTTGTTTACAGGAAACATACTTAAAGCAGGGAGATACATACAGAGTAAAGGTAAAAGGTTGGAGCAGAATCTATTATGCTTCAGGTAAAGCCAAAAAAGCAGGGGTAGCCAGCCTTATCTCAGGTCAAGCAAAAGCAGAAATTGATCAAATTAAAAGAGATAAGGAAGGAAACTATATCCTGCTAAAGGTAGCATAAACAATGAAGCCATATCAATACTAAAAACATATATGCACCAAATGGTATAGCATCTAACTTTCTAAAGGAAAAGTTAAGAGAGTTGCAAGAAGAAATAGACAGTAAAACTATAATAGTGGGAGATCTCAACCTTGCACTCTCAGATTTAGGCAAATCAAACCACAAAACAAATAAAGAAATTAAAAAAGTAAATAGAACATTAGAAAAACTAGGTATGATAGACCTTTGGAGAAAACTGAATGGCAATACAAAGGAATATACTTTCTTCTCAGCAGTTCATGGAACCTATACAAAAATTGACCATATATTAAGACATAAAGATCTCAAAATTAAATGCAGGAAAGCAGAAATAATAAATGCCTTCTTCTCAGACCACAATGCAACAAAAACTACATTCAATAAGAAGTTAGGGGCAAATAGACCAAAAAGTAATTGGAAACTGAATAATCTCATCTTAAAGAATGACTGGGTGAAACAGCAAATTATAGAAACAATTAATAATTTCACCCAAGATAATGATAATGATGAGACATCATACCAAAATCTGTGGGTTGCACCTAATGCGGTAATAAGGGGAAATTTTATATCTTTAGAGGCTTGTTTGAACAAAATAAAGAAAGAGAAGATTAATGAATTGGGCCTGCAACTTAAAAAGCTAGAAAAAGACCAAATTAAAAACACCCAACCAAAAATCAAATTTGAAATACAAAAATTAAAAGGAGAAATCAATAATATTGAAAGTAAAAAAAAACTATTGAATTAATAAATAAAACCAATAGTTGGTTTTATGAAAAAGCCAATAAAATAGATAAACCTTTGGTAAATCTGATCAGAAAAAGGAAAGAGGAAAATCAAATTGTTAGTCTTACAAATGAAAAGGGGGATCTTTCACCAATGAAGAGGAAATTAGAGAAATAATAAGGAATTACCTTGCCCAACTTTATGCCAATAAATTTGATAACTTAAGTGAAATGGATGACTTCTTCCAAAAATATAGGCTTCCTAGATTAACAGAGGAGGAGATAAATTGCTTAAATAGTCCTATTTCAGAAAAAGAAATAGAACAAGCTATTAATCAACTCCCCAGGAAAAAATCCCCAGGACCAGATGGATTTACATGTGAATTCTACCAAACATTTAAAGAACAACTAACTCCAATATTATATAAACTATTTGAAAAAATAGGTGATGAAGGAGTCCTACCAAACTCCTTTTATGACACAGACATGGTACTGATACCTAAACCAGGTAGATCAAAAACTGAGAAAGAATACTATAGACCAATTTCCTTAATGAATATTGATGCTAAAATCTTAAATAAGATATTAGCAAAAAGAATTCAGAAAATCATCCCCAGGATAATACACTATGATCAAGTAGGATTTATACCAGGAATGCAGCACTGGTTTAATATTAGGAAAACTATTAGTATAATTGACCATATTAATAATCAAATTAATAAAAACCATATGATCATCTCAATAGATGCAGAAAAAGCATTTGATAAAATCCAACATCCATTCCTACTAAAAACTCTTGAGAGTATAAGAATAAATGGACTATTCCTTAGAATAATCAGGAGCATGTATTTACGACCATCAGTAAGCATAATATGCAATGGAGATAAACTGGAACGTTTCCCAGTAAGATCAGGAGTGAAACAAGGTTGCCCACTATCACCATTACTATTCAATATAGTACTAGAAATGCTAGCCTTGGCAATAAGAGCCGAGAAAGAGATCCAAGGAATTAGAGTAGGAAATGAGGAAATCAAACTATCACTCTTTGCAGATGACATGATGGTATACTTAGAGAACCCCAAAGACTCTGCTAAAAAGCTATTAGAAATAATTCAGAATTTTAGCAAAGTGGCAGGATACAAAATAAATCCACATAAATCCTCAGCATTTTTATATATCACCAACAAAATGCAACAGCAAGAGATACAAAGAGAAATTCCATTCCAAACAAATGTGGAGAGTATAAAAAATTTGGGAATCCATCTACCAAAGAAAAGTCAGGAATTATATGAGCAAAATTACAAAACACTTGCCACAAAAATAAAGTCAGATTTAAATAATTGGAAAGGCATTCAGTGCTCTTGGATAGGCCAAGCGAATATAATAAAGATGACAATACTCCCCAAACTAATCTATTTATTTAGTGCTATACCAATCAGACTCCCAAGAAACTATTTTAATGACCTAGAAAAAATAACAACAAAATTCATATGGAAGAATAAAAGGTCAAGAATTGCAAGGGAACTAATGAAAAAAAAGTCAGATGAAGGTGGTCTAAGTGTACCTGATCTAAAGCTATATTATATAGCAGCAGTCACCAAAACCATTTGGTATTGGCTAAGAAGTAGACCAGTCGATCAGTGGAACAAATTAGATACAAAGGACAAAAAAGGGTACATCTATAGCAATCTAATCTTTGACAAACCCAAAGATACCACATTAGGGATAAAAATTCATTATTTGAAAAAAACTGTTGGGAAAACTGGAAATTAGTATGGCAGAAATTAGATATGGATCCACACTTAACACCATATACCAAGATAAGATCAAAAGGGGTCCATGATTTATGCATAAAGAATGAGATCATAAATAGATTAGAGGAACAGAGAATACTCTACCTCTCAGACCTGTGGAGGAGGAAGGAATTTATGACCAGAGGAGAACTAGAGATCATTATTGATCACAAAATAGAAGATTTTTATTTCATCAAACTAAAAAGTTTCTGTACAAACAAAACTAATGCAAACAAGATTAGAAGGGAAGTAACAAATTGGGAAAATACTTTTACAGTTAAAGGTTCTGATAAAGGTCTCATTTCCAAAATATATAGAGAACTGACCCTAATTTATAGGAAACTGAACCATTCTCCAATTGATAAATGGTCAAAGGATGTGAACAGACAATTCTCAGATGATGAAATTGAAATTATATCCACTCATACTGATCAGAGAAATGCAAATTAAGACAACTCTGAGATACCACTACACACCTGTCAGATTGGCTAAGATAACAGGAACAAATAATGATGAATGTTGAAGGATATGTGGGAAAACTGGGACACTGATACATTGTTGGTGGAGTTGTGAAAGAATCCAACCATTCTGGAGAGCAATTTGGAACTATGCCCAAAAAGTTATCAAACTGTGCACACCCTTTGATCCAGCATTGCTGCTATTGGGCTTATATCCCAAAGAAATACTAAAGAGGGGAAAGGGACCTGTATGTGCCAAAATGTTTGTGGCAGCTCTTTTTGTTGTAGCTAGAAACTGGAAGATGAGTGAATGTCCAACAATTGGAGAATGGTTGGGTAAATTATGGTATATGAAGGTTATGGAATATTATTGCTCTGTAAGAAATGACCAGCAGGACGAATACAGAGAGGCTTGGAGAGACTTACATCAACTGATGCTGAGTGAAATGAACAGAACCAGAAGATCACTATACACTTCAATACTGTATGAGGATGTATTCTGATGGAAGTGGATATCTTCAACATAAAGAAGATCCAACTCACTTCCAGTTGATCAATGATGGACAGAAATAACTACACCCAGAGAAGGAACACTGGGAAGTGAATGTAAATTGTTAGCACTACTGCCTATCTACCCAGGTTACTTATACCTTGGGAATCTAATACTTAACGTGTAACAAGAAAATTGGATTTACACACATGTATTGTATCTAGGTTATACTGTAACACATGTAAAATGTATGGGATTGCCTGTCGTCTAGGGGAGGGAGTAGAGGGAGGGAGGGGCTAATTTGGGAAAATGATTACAAGGGATAATGTTATAAAAAAATTACTCATGCTTATATACTGTCAAAAATTTTTATAATAAAGTGACTTTGTTTTCAAAAAAAATTAAATGTCAGCAAGATGTATATAAATAGAAAGTAAAATTATTCCTTTCCCAGTGACATCATTAAGACAATCTTACCCTATCATATGGCCACACTAATCATTTATAGAATCGTAGAAATAAATGAAATCTTATTCATGCAAAGATTTACAACTTGGAGGTCCACGCAATCCTAAAGAGGTTCCTGGGCAGATTTCAGGGAGTCTATAAACTTGTATGGGAAAGAAAAATTACATCTTTATTTTTACTAACCTCTAGTGGAAGCTCTAACTGATTTAACATTTCCTCCGTTTGTTAGGAAAGAATACATATATCAATCAAGACAAAAATTTGCTTGGTTCTTCAAAAAATTGTTTAAAATTTCTTTTTTCTAGTGTTAAAATCATTATTCTGAGAAGGGGTTCATGGGTACAGACAAAAAAGGTCAAGAGCCCCTAATCCTCTTCTGCCAAAGTAATCTATAGCACACAGACATACACACACACACACACACACACACACACACACACACACACACAGCTAGTAAGCCCTCAATTATTAGAACCCTTTCACTGCAATCAAAGAAATGGAGGATCAGACAGATGTGACAGACTAAGGTATCCTAGTCCGGCACACACATGATCGGACTTAGTTTGTCCCTAGAGGGCAGAATTCAAAAGCACTAAGTGGAAAATATCAAGAGATAGATTTCATGTTGATGTAAGGAAAATCTTCTTAGCATTTAGAACTCTACAAAAATGAAAAAAGATTGCCTTACACAGTGGTGAGTCCCTGAACCAAGAATCCTTCAAGGGGAAAAAAATGATGACATCTCTGATGCTATCAATGTTTTCTCTGTTTGAGATTAGATTGGACTAAACTGACTTCTAAAACTGAGAGGCAGCATGACACTGGACTTGGAGGCAAGAAAATCTGGAGTTGAAGTCTTTCTTAGATACTTGTCAGTTGTGTGACAGCAGGTGGCGCTGTGGGCAGAATACTGCCTTGAAGGAGTTCAAATCTGACCTGATACTGGCTGTGTGACACTGGGCAAGTCACTTAATTCTCTTTGCCTCAGTGACTTCATACGTAAACTGTGCTGGACAAGGAAAGGGCAAAACAACCCAGTATCTTTTCCAAAACAAACAAAAAAGAGTTGAACAAAACTGAATAATCATAATAAGACGCTAAGTAAGAAATATAGTGTCCCTGGAGATCAGTTTCCTTATTTAAAAAATTGGGAATATTGAAATCAGTGATGTCGGAGGTCCTTTTTTAACTCTAAATCCACGATCTCTTTTGTCATCATGATTTTATGGCTAATGTTCTCTCATATGATTATATTACATATATGTTGTATGTACACACATCATTTTCTATTTGTATGTATCCTTTAAAAATCAGACTGGTACTTCACTGTGGTAAATAGGTGATTCTGCATTGTCAAAGGCTCTGCAAGTCCTACCAAGTTCTGGAAAACTCAGAGTATGGCTTATATATCTGTCATCAGAGGTACAACTTGGCTAAATTGGAAGGGACTCATAACCAGAAGTACATTAAGCAATTGCTTTTGATTTTTTTTTGGCTGCAGAGTCTCATGAAGGCAATCTATTAATAGATGACAGATGTATGATATGCATCAGTGGAGCTATCCCACTGAATCACGATTCTTTTCCATATATGTGGGAATATATATACATATATATATTCCCACATATATGTGTGTGTATTGTTTCTAGAAACTACATGCATTTTCTATTTTTTATTCACTCTAGCATTTAAATGCAATAGTAGATATGGGATTAGAAAGACCTGAACTCAAATTCTCCCCCTGACCCTTAATAGATGTGTGATCCTGGGGAAGTCACTCTCCCAGCTCAGCTTCCTCATCTATAAAACAAAGATAATAATAGCACCTCCCTCAGAGGACTATTGGAAGAACCAAAGGAGATAGCATACACAAAGCTTTGTAAACCTTAAAAAGCCACATAAATGTCATTATTATTCAATGACTATTTATTAAATGCCTAATGTGGGGTAACACATTCTGCCAGGGACTAAGTGAATTATAAAAATGAACAATTTCCCTGTCCTCAAGAAGAATGCTGTTTAGTGGAAGAATATAAGACACACAGATGTGCATGACACAAATTAGCATGTGTTCAGCAAACAACATAAGTGTGCATTGCTCCGAGATAATTCTGAAGTGTCTATATAAGCACACACATATACCCAGCAAACTTTTTTTTCTCTTCAAAGAGCATGTTTCTGCAGTGAATGTTCTGTGCTTATATTACTCAGCACAGGTCAGTTGTTTTAATACATATTTGTGCTTCTATGATAGATATTGAATGTTCTCTCCATAGTTTTATTAGAAGCAATTGTCACATCTATAGATTTCTTTTTAATGAAGTCTTGCTCAAAGAAGTAAACCCAGAGAGCAGTTTTATCCAGCAAAAATTCCAAGTAGGATATATTTCTATAGAAATGACTAACAAGGTTAGATGGGTGTTAATCCTAGTACAGAACATAGTGTAGGGAAAACAGATGGTATCCATTTATTTCTCCTTTTCTTCACATTGGGCTAGAAACCGATACTCTAGGACAAACACATATACTGAAGACAAAGAATTATTCTTTGTAAGTAACAGAAAAAATATTATACGATAAAGGTTTTGGAAAGTGCCATTTATTTGTAAAGAGAAAGAATGATGGTATTCTGGACTTCAATTTGTCAGTTAATATTTAGTAAACATTTAATACATGCCAAGTGGTAGGAATAGCCAAAAAGAAGAGGCGAAAACACAATCCCTATTTTCAAGGAGCATGTATTCTAAGGGGCGAGACAACATGAAAATATTTATAAATAACACTGTATATAAAATATATGCAGTGTAGATAAAAATAATCTCAGAGAAAAGGCACTGGTAAGAGAGATAGAATTGGGGAAAGCCTCCTACAAGAAATGGTATTTGAGGTGTCTTTTTTAAAATAGCTTTTTATTGACAAAACATATGCATGGGTAATTTTTCAACATTGACCCTTACAAAAATTTCTGTTCCAACTTTTCCCCTCCTTCCCTCCACCCCTTCCCCTAGATGGCAGGTAGTCCCATAAATGTTAAATATGTTAATGTTAAATACAATAAATGTATACATATTTATACAATTATCTTTCTGCACAAGAAAAATATCATTTATAAAGAAGGTAAAAATAACCTGGGAAGAAAAACAAAAATGCAAACAAACAATGGGAAGAAAAACAAAAATGCAAACAAACAATAACAGAAAGATTGGAAATGTTATGTTATGATTCATACTCATTTCCCAGTATTCTTTCGCTGGGTGTAGCTGGTTCTGTTCATCACTGATCATTTGGAACTGATTTGGATTCTCTTATGGTTGAAGAGAGCCACATCCATTAGAATTGATCTTGAGGTGAGTCTTGAAGAAAGCCAGAGAAATTAGGAGAAAGAGAAAAGGAGAATGAATTGAGGACAGTCAGTTGTAAAATACTGATTTGGAATATGGACCATTGTGTGAGGGGGGAAAAAAAAGCAATTAGATCAATATAGCTGGAATGTAGAGTGTAAAAACTAATATGATAAGGTGAGGTGGTGACTATATGAGTAGAGAGAATATGAGAATTGGTGTGAAGATGGAGATGACAAGATTTAACAATATATTGGTTATATGCAGTAAATGGGAAGAAGCATGAGAATATCAAGATTAAGAATCTGGATGATTAGGAGGATGAGGAGTTGGAGAGGAAAGTTTGGGTGAAAAGGCAATGAATTGTGTTTGGACACCATCTCCTCCTTGCACATTCTTCTTTCTAGGTTTTTGTGACATTACTCTCTCTCAGTTCTTTTCTTTGGATTTTCATCTGTGTCATATCTAGAAGGGTCCCCAAGGCTCTATCCTGGGCTTGTATCTTTTTCCCTCTATCCTTTCTCACTTGGTGATGTCAATAGTTACTAGGGTTCAAATATAATTTTATGCAGATTTTTAGAACTTGATATTCATCCCAAATCTCTCTCCTGAATCCTGCTCTTGCTTTACCAATAGCCTTCTGAATATCTCTAACTGGGTGTCCTAAAGGCATCATAAATTCATTACATCAAGACAGAATTCACTGACAGTGTCAAAAGATGAAGAAAGATCAAGAGGAGCAACAATTAAGAGATCATGAAGAATACTTTTGGTTAAATAATAAGGTTAGAAGCCATATTTCACTCCATTTATTAAAGAGTAAGAAGAGAGGAAATAGAGGCTACTGGTATGAATAATCGTCTCAAAAAATTTAGCTAAGGAGAGTAGTTGTTCTTCATGATCCCATGGACTATACTGCTCATGGATTTTCTTTGAAAGATTCTGGAATGATTTGCCATTTTCTTCTCTAGTAGATGAAGGCAGACAGATGAAGCGACTTTTCCAGAATCATGTATTAGTTAAGTGTCTGAAGCCATATTTGAAGTCAGTTATTCCTATTGCTAGACCCAATATTCTATTCACTGAGTCTCCCAGAAGATAGAGATAAAAAGTAATAGCTAGCTAGCAAGGATGGTGGGATCAAGTGAGAACTTTTTAAGAAGTGGGGTCACATAGGTATGTTTATAAGCAACAGAAAAGGATCCAGTAGGTACAGTGAGTGATTACCATTTTCTACTAATACCTCCCTAATCTGGGTATTCATCATCTTTTTGAACCTGAATTGTTTCAACAGAAAACTGATGGGTAAAAGGATCCACAGACACAAAAATGTTTGTAGCAGCTTTTTTATGGTGGCAAGGAATTGGAAAATGAGAAAATGCCCATCAATTAATAAATGATTGAATAAGTTATAATATGTGAAAGTAATGGAATATTATTATTCTATAAAAATTATGAAAAAGCTGATTTTAGAAAGCCCTGGAAAAATTTACATGAACTAAGGCTGAGTGAAATAAGTAGAACCAGGAGTGCAGTATACAAAGTAACAGCAAAATTGTATGATGAGCAACTATAAAAGATTGGTTCTTTTCAGTGTTCAGTGATCCAAGGCAATCTCAATAAACTTTGGGTAGGAAATGCCATCTGCTTCCAGAGAAAGAACTGTGGAGAATGAATTTAATCAACATAAGCCATGTTCACTTTTTTTTCCTCTCATGGTTTTTCCCTTTTGTTCTGACTTTTCTCTCCCAAAACAATTCATAAAGAAATGTGTGTTAAAATTGATTATATGTATAATCAGAAAAAAGAAAACAATTAAAAAATAAAAATTAAAAAAAGAAAACTGATGGGTTTTTTCATCTCTAGTCTCTTCCCATACAATCCACACTAGACTATTTCCAGATTAGTATCCTAAAAGTTTTAATTTTTCAACCCTCCTGTTCAAAAAACTTTTCCCCTCTTATCTACAGAATAAAAAACAAATTTCTTAGATCACTGTTTAATAGCCTTCATAATTTGCCCAAATTTATTGTATATTACCAGTCTTACTTCCCATGAGTCTTTTTCACATATTCACTTCTCTAGCCAAGTTATTCTGCTTGTTACCTATTCAATACAACTTATGTAATCCTACTTCCAGACTTTTACTCAAACCAAATTCCTACCCTATCATACCTTCCTATAATAATAGCTATCATTTATATAGTACTTAAAGGTTTGCAAAATACTTTCCATGTTCTCATTTTGTCTTCAGAACATCCTCCCTTCTGCCTATTCAAACACTATCCTCCAAAGCTTATCACTGTAGCTTTTACTGTGAAACTCCCCCAATTATTGATTCCTTATGATTTCTTTCTTCAGTGAACACTTTCGGCACTTATCACCCTATTACAGTTATAGTCAACTTGCCATTTGCCATGTTATTTGGAAAGGTCTCTATTTGTTTGCTGAATGTAATTCTCTTCTTGCCAACCAAATTCATTGGAGTTTCTGCAAGGATACACAATAAGTCCTTAATGATCACCTATTGACTGATTCTTACTTGCTATAGGGGCTGTAGTACAAGGAAGGTGAGATGGCAAAAGTCTCAATGAAGGATTCTTGACTGGTTTCCTACTCCTAATACTACATATGCTTCTTGAGTGTGATTGTTTTCCTTTCTGTCTTTGTACTGAGTCCAGTGTCTAATATGGAGGAGACTAGTTGAATTGAAGTGAACAAAATTAAATTGAAAGTTTAGCCCTGGGAATGGATATCTAAAACATGTAGCATTAAGGAGGTGGTGGGGATGGTAGAGAAACCAAAAGAGGAGGATTTTTTTTAATCCTGTAAATAGATACTGAATTTGTATCCTGGCCAAGATAGAAAGACCTATCTCGCTCTTTTTTTTTCTTTTCATTTTTGTATTACTAAGAATATTTAATAGCATTTTATTTTTTCAAATACATGCAAATATAGTTTTCAACATTCACCTTTGAAAAACTTTGAATTCCAAAATTTTCTTCTCTCCACCAAGTCATCAAGCAATCCAACATAGTTTAACATCTGCAATTGGAAGACCTTATTTCAAAGCAAAACAAAATCTCTAGCATTCTAGAGATGGCAGGGACCTCAATGACCATTTAGTCTAATCTCATCACTTTGAAAATGAGGAAATTGTTATCCAGGGAAGATATAGAATTTGCTCATGGTCACAGAAATAGTAAGCACTGGAACTGGGTTTTGAACCAATACTCTTTAGATCATGCCATGTTTGCTTGCAGAGAAGCCAAGGAAAGGAGAAAGCCTCCTACCTTAAAGAAGTGCTAAGATCAACTATTTCTAATTGCTTTAGGCATACAAGGATTGTGAATAGTTTAAATTTTGATACTCTGGGGCAAAGTCCTGGTTACCCTGTCCTAATCACAATTCTGCATAGGGCCCTACCAGGTAAAACACGCCATCTTAGCTAGTCCTGAGATTGCATAAGAACAAAGTGAAAGGAAGGAAAACATTTATAAGTGAATGGATGATGATAAGAAGAAACTTCATTTACTTCATAATTTTGAGAAGAATTTGCCTTGTGCCTCAGAATCAGAAAAGGTGACTGCCCCAGACACAATATAGCATTTATCTTATATCAAAATGGAACAATGCTTCTTCAATAAGCTATACATCTCAAAAGAGAAAAAAAAGTTTAATCTATCCTCTCTCCTACAAAAAGAAAGAGTACTATCAACCTGGGAGGGAGGAGAGAGTGTAGAAGTGAGCTTTTAACTTATTCAAATTGAATGGTCTCCCCAGCTCATATCTGAATTTCTTATTACAACTACCCTACAACTTGTGAGAAGCAGATCCCTCAGTTATGATTGCTATAAATATGGCTCTGCCCAGAGTAAAACCCAAATACTTCTCCAAAGAATTGAGGAATCATTTACAGAAAGCAACCAATCCTGCAGAAACATTATATTACTGCAGCAAGCAGGCTTGCAGTCATGTATTGAGTAAATAGAATTTGAAGCATTATTCCAGATTAAAAGTATCTTCAGGATGCTCAAAAAGCACAACTACAGACCAACACTCAAAAAAAAAAAAAAAAGGAGAAATGGCTGTTAAAGAAAAACCAACTACTTTCCTAATGAATGTAAAGAAAAAAGACATACTTTATGAATTTAAAATCATTGTTCAGCTTCAAAAGAACAAATAATTCCACTGCTTACTTCCTTCTCTAAAAACCAAAAGAAAAAATATATAAAAATAGAAACTTTGGACTGATATTTTTCCTATGTAGAGACAAATATCTCTCTCTGTTGCAAGAGTTCTTTAAGAAAAAAAATCTAGCATAGACTTTGTGCTCAGAAATACTTGGTAATGTGGCAATAATGTATTTTCCCCATACACTGACATTTTATTCAACTTGTAGGTGCTTTTTCATTTCACTTTCAACCAAAAATGAAAGTCCCTAAGTCTTATAAACAGCATGGTTTTTTTAAAAAAAATAAGTTTGAAAAAAAACAAACAAGAAAATTGCTTTTCTGCTCCTATAACTAATAGATCATGTTCTCTCAGCATGTACAAAGTCAGATGCAAAACCCAAGGAGCCAGAGTTCAGCTGGTTCTTCTCCTTTACTGTGAAAATTTGGCAACCACTAGAGAAAAAGATGAACAGACTTAAAAAATAAAATAGCTAACGATCTACTTCCATAGATCCTGACATATAATAGAAATAAAAATATTATTCCTTTTTTTTTTTTCAAAAGCTTTCTCTCCTTCACATCTTTGTTTATCACATTTCCTTTACCTGTAAGGTCCTTCTATCACACACTGACTGTTCAGTCTATCTGACTTTTTATGACCCCATTTTAGGTTTCTTAGCATAGATACTGGAGTAGTACTATTTTCTTCTCCAGCTCCTTTTACATATGAGGAACTGAGGCAAGCAGGGCTAAATGACTTGTTCAGTGTTATCCTAAGTGTCTGAGGTCAGAGTTAAGGACTCTTCCTGACTTCAGACCTGGCACTCTATCCATTGTATCTAGCTGCCACTCTAATATATCTAAATCCTATTCATTCTGCAGAGCTAAGCTCAAAACCAACTTCCTCTCTCCACATGGCCTAGTGAGAAAGAGCTCTGGCCTTGAAGTCTCTGGGGTCAGGAGAGATGTAAGTTTGTACTCCAGGCCCAAGACTTGTGTGACTCAGGCAAGGCATTTTACCTCTGTTTGCCTCTTTATCCATAAATTTAAAACTAACAGAGCTATCTCCTTCCAAGCGTTGTTGTGATGAAAGTACTTCATAAAACAGAGTATTATAGTACAAGGGGGAGATTGTTCTTCTTGAGGCACAATGATGGCTCTCTTCCTTACTATTGAGCTTGACAATTATTGACTTTACTCATAGTCAATATTCTCCAATTTGCTCTCCACTCACTCTCACAAAGTGCAGCAGCTCTGGGCTACTTCTTCACTGAGAGCTTCCCTCGAGGGCCAAGGCACCTCTGTTCCCAGGACAACTTGGGGGCAGCCAGGTGGTCCAGTGGATAAAGTACAAGGCCTGGAGTTAGGAAAGCCTGAATTCAAACCCAGCTTCAAATAACAACCAGCAAGTCACTTCAGCCTGTTTGCTTCAGTTTCTTTATGCAATATCTTTGCCAAGAAACCCCAAATGGGTTCGCAAAGAGCCAGATGTGACTGAAAAATGTCTCAACTACAATAACAAATGGACAACTTTTATTTCCATGAGAGCCCAGGCTCTTTTTTTATGTCTTTGTATCCTCCCCAAGAGAGTTAAGCATGTAAGAGACCCCCAATAAACATTTATCTACTGATTCATGTTTCTTTTCCAAAATTCATATTTCTTTCAAAAAACTATTTTTCTAGATAATGATGAATGTTAGAAGGGATGTGGGAAAACTGGGTGGCTAATATATTATTGGTGGAGTTGTGAACTGATACAGCCAATCTGGAGCACCATGTGGAACTATGCCCAAAGACTATCAAACTGTGCATACACTTTGATCCAAAAGTGTTTCTACTGGGATAATATCCCAAAGATATCTTTAAGAGGGGAAAGGGACCTGTATGTGCCAAAATGTTTGTGGCAACCCTCTTTGTAGTGGCTAGAAACTGGAAACTGAGTGGATGCCCATCAATTGGAGAATGGTTGGGTAAATTATGGTATATGAAGGTTATGGAATATTATTGCTCTGTAAGAAATGACCAGCAGGAGGAATACAGAGAGGCTTGGAGAGACTGACATGAACTGATGCTGAGTGAAGTGAGTAGAACCAAAAGAACATTGTACATGGTAACAAGATTATTCTGACAGACATGACTTTTTTCAACAGCGAGATGATTCAAACCATCTGCATCCAGAGAGGACTGTGGAGACTGAATGTGGTTTATTACATAGTATTTTTACTTTTTTGTTTTATTTTCTTTCTCATTTTTTTCTTTTGATCTGATTTTTCTTGTGCAGTTTGATAATTGTGTTAATATATATATATATATTTTTTTTTCACACGTTTAACATATATATTGGATGACTTGCTATCTAGAAGTGGGGTTGGGGGGGAAGGGAGGGAAAATATGGAACAGAAGATTTTGCAAAGATGAATGTTGAAAACTATGCATATATTTTGAAAATAAAAAGTTTTTAAAATTAAAAAAGAATTAAATTGCATATTGACAAATGCTTAAAAAAACTATTTTTCCTATGTATTTTCAAATTTTATTCTAACCACACCTTTGGGCTGAGAAAGCACTAATATTGAGTATCAAGAGGTTAATGGACTGAGCACACAGGAAATGCTTGCTTAGCATGAACTTGTTGACTGATGAGAGGGTGAAGCAAGATAATGAACTGTATTATTTCCTCAATTATCAGGAAATGATTCCTGAATACCTATTGTATCCAGTATGCAAGATGAAATTGTGAATACTTCTAAACATAATGAATAGTTCCTAATTACAAGGAGCTTATAATTCATTTGAGGATCAATTATTTGCATGCACTAAAAAAACAACTGACAATCCAAATGAATGCCAGATAAGACATATAAGAGCTGCAAGAATCCAGAAATGGAAAGGTGATGCTCCTAAGTGACGATTATTAAGTCAGGTCAAGGTTCTTTGAGGTGTTGATAATTGATGCTTCGGGATCACAATGGAAACAACATATTGGGCTCCATATTCTTCATTCCATGCTACACATGATCTACTGCTTACATTATCAAAGAGAACATTGGAGGTCACTGAGCTGCCCTGGAAACTGAGGTGCAAAACTATTGGACCCATCAGACTATGCATATTTGAAGTCTCTCATATTCAGTTACATGGGAAATGCTTCCCTCCACAGAATTATGTCAGTTCTACTCAGTGATGTGCTGGGACTGGCCTGGCTGATTTTTAATGATCAGTTTAAGTATTTATACCTCAAAAATAGCAAACACTGCAAATTAGGACTCAGTTTATTGTTTTGTCTGTTCTCTAGATCTTTATAGTAATAGAAAAAAATCTTAATAATGTATGTTAATCTTTAAAGTGTATTAGGGACCTTATTGTTCAGCATTTAACAGAATACCATTGGTTCCACCTCTTTGTTCTTAAGTATACACAGTTGACTCAAGGTATCAGAGGAAAACTTGCATCTTCCCCAACGTTCTGTCCTGCAGCCCCTAGTGCATGAGCTCCTTAATTTGTTTTTAGCCTTTCTTCATATCCGCAGGATTTAGGACAGTGCCTGGAATATAATGGTAGGTCCTTAATAAAGGCTAAATGACTGACTCTCACAGGGAGTTTCAAATCCTTGCATCCTATTAAGAGAAAATCATAGCTTTTAGGTAGAAGGTACCTTAGAGATCTTACTTTACAGATAAAAAAATTGAGTGAACTGTCTATCTATCCAGGTTACTTATACCTTTGGAATCTAATACTTAACGTGCAACAAGAAAATGGGATTTACACACATATATTGTATCTAGGTTATATTGTAACACATGTAAAATGTATGGGATTGCCTGTCATGGGGGGGAGGGAGGGGAGGGAGGGAGGGGATAATTTGGAAAAATGATCACAAGGGATAATGTTATAAAAAAATTACTCATGCATATATACTGTCAAAAAAAGAGAAAATACAGGATTACAAGTAAATGATTTTGATATTTAAAAAATTGAGTGAAATTAATTATTCAAGGTCACATAGTTATTAATTAATTGCCAGTGGCATAATTTGAATCCAGGTCTTCTTGATTCCAAAATTGCAATTTAGTATAGTGAAAAAAATACTGCACTCTGTGTTTCAAAAGATATTTTGCATCAAATTATTGCACTTCCTAGTTCTATAATCCTGTGTGAACTATTTAATCTCTCTTGAATAGGGCAAAGGGATGGGGATAATAATAGTGCTTACCACACAGGAGTGTCTTAATGGATATAAGATGCATATAAAGCATCCTGAAAAACTTAAAACATTATCTAAGTTATCTAGTTCTTAGTTCAGTTATTAAATCATTCCATCATTCCCTCAGAACTATGTTAGGTGGTAAATTAATATTTAATCAATGAACAAGTATTTATTATATGGTTGCTGTGTGTTGGGTGATATGCTAAGTGCTTCATATCCAAAAATAAAAAGGAACCAGTTGGCTCCTCAATGGAATTTACATTTTATCAAGTGAAACAACAAGGGAAGGGGAGAAGGAAGGAAATAATGCATACAGTGCCTACTGTGTATCAGCATTGTGCTAAGTGCTTTACAAATGTTCTCTCATTTGATTGCCACAACATGCCTGGGAGGGCAGCTACTATTACCACCCCCATTTTACAGTAGAGAAAACTGATGCAGCAGAAATTAAATGATTTACCCAGAATCACACAAATAATAAGCATCTGAGGCCAGATTTTAATTCAAGTCTTTCTTCCTCCAGGCTCAGTGATTTATCCCCTGTGCAGTTATATTCCTATAATAACATGATACATTCATGTTTTATAAATAATTTTATGATTATGTCACATATTAAATTAAAGCTGAAAAGTCAATGCCTAGTGATGACTTCATGTGTTATCCTTCCCAGAGATTGCATTTGCATTTGAACAGTCATTGAAGGACAACTCAAGAAAGCACATACAAAAACAAAAACAAACCGGGAAAAAAATAAAATAAAATAAAATAAAAACAACTCGGAAGATGAAATTTCCAGCACTGTGGAAAAACTGTAGGAAGTTATTTTTCATCAGGGGGACCTTTCAGGGTTCTTCACATCACATTGCATAGCCATCTGTCTTCCTTGTGATTCATCAACCATGATAAGTTTTAGAAGAAATGATAGACATCCTTGCCTGTCTGCTGAAAATCATCCCTTCTCAATCTTCCTTCCCTGGCACTTAACGAGAGTACTCTTTCTTTCAGAGAACAATACCAGTGTTACATAGTCCAGATTTCAGTCTTGATTCCAAATAGTTTGTCTCAATGACTTCATTAAGTACCCAAACTCTCATTATTGCAATATTTCAACAAAAATACGGAGGATCACACCCAGAAGAAATAGTGCTATTGCTTACCGAAAAATTCACTTGGGGCAAGAAGGTATAATAATCGTAACTTTATCAGTAATATGTACATCTATGGTACATGCTGGAAATGCAGAATTCAGGCAAACTGACAATAAAATTTTGAGTCATAAAACCCACTCTCCATTAGGAAAGGATATATTTTCATTCTATTGTATGTCATTATTTTACTTTATGATTCAATACCATTTGAGGTATGTTCGAAATTATTTCATGATTATCTTCAGCAAATGATTTGGTAAATGTAGAACTACATGTGATTTAATTTTTTATTCTTTTGAAAGAAAGGCTGTTCATAAAAATGAATCCACAAATCAGGAGGGAAATGCATCTTTTGTCAGACCATGTGGTTTCATTTTTGGTTCAGAAAGTAATGGTCATTCTACAACTCCACTGTCTCTCTTTGGGAAATGGAAAGGAGGTATACCAGGACTGAATGTTTAGAAATAACATATGATTCAATGCAATTTAGTTTCTCTCAATAGAATGTAAGCTTTTTAAAAGCAGGATCATTTCATGTCTGTCTTTGGACCTCCAGCACCTGACACATTTCCTCACTCCTTGTCCCCTTACCTTTCACTTTCAATGACCCAGCCCTTAATTTCATTAGTGTAAGAAAGTTGAAGGGAGGTACAAAGTCAGTATTTACCAGAGGAAGGGAAGACTTGATTACAGGACATTCTGACTCCAAGACTGGCTTTCAAACAACTTCTCTTGGCTTTCTTTCCCCTTGTAGATAAGAAGTATTTAATAAATGGATGTAGAATTTAAAAGTATATTAGGATTGGGTGTTTGGTAATAGCATTCCCAGAGGCAAATTATATATTTGCATTTTCTATATGTGACATTTCATTAGGTTACAAGGTTACTTTTTGAAATATAGTAGTCCAAACATGTTGTTTATTTATTTCTGTTTTAAAATATTTTTGTACTTAGCAATATTTTTATTTACAAGAATTAAAGCATTTGGGCTTGAGTAGTACATAATTTTAATATATTGTAAAGTATTTATATGTGAGGCTTACATGGATAAAGCCTTGTTTTACTATTTGACATCCAAATTGTCTTGTTTCTATGTCACCAGCACGTTTGCCCATGCCCTTTTCCATTCCTGCACTATGGAGTCCATTCTCCAGGCACAGAGAATCAAAACAAGGAGCCCAAAGCTATAATTATCCTGGTTTCTAAATGGAGAGTGCAATTGCTACTACCTAGCATCATCAAATCACTCAGACGGAGCCTGTACTAGGCCCAGAAGATGACTGCACACCTGAGTGTAGATTACTTATAGGTGGCTTCAATCCATATCCACCAAAAGGAAAAAAAAATAGTCATTGATTGTCAGATTGGGAAGGTACCCCTTCCTTTTGCCCAGTGATTCCAAAAACTATACAACTCAGATTTATATTTCATTTGGGGTGGGGGAGATCCAAAAGATTCTTTATAAGGTATTTCTGACTTATTTATTGCCTACACTTCCTTACTATGTTTAAACATTCACCCCTTGGATAGAACAAGGAGAACATTGTACACAGCAACAGCAAAATTATAGTATGATCAATTTGATGTATGTGGCTCTTTTCAACAGCAAAGTGATTCAGGCTAGTTCCAATGGACTTGTGATAGACAGAGCCATCTGCACCTAGAGAGAGACTGTGGCAATTGAATTTAGATCACAACATAATATTTTCACCCTTTTTAATTGTTGTTTGCTTACATTTTTGTTTTCTTTCTCATTTTTTTTCCTTTTTGATCTCATTTTTCCTATGCAGCATGATATTTGTGGAAATATGTATAGAAGAATTGCACATGTTTAATATATATTGGATTACTTGGCATCTAGGGGAGGGGATGGAGGGGAAGGCAGGGAGAAAAAAATTGGAACACAAGGTTTTACAAGGATGAATGTTGAAAATTATCTATGCATATGTTTGCAAAATAAAAAAAGCTTCACCCCTTAAAGTGATACAATCTGATTTCAATTTCTATAACACTGGATAAAACATTCTTTCAAAGGTCACCAATGACCTTCCAAATTCTAAATTCAATGGTCTTTTCTTAGTTCTCATATCCGCCTAGACTTCTGTCCCACAGTGTGCTGTTCAATTCAATTCTATTCAACAAACTTTCATTGTTATCTCTGTTTATTTCTGAAGGTTTCTGCCCTCTTGGCTTCCTCCCTTGGCTGGGAGAGTAATATGAAGAACTCTGAGGGTACTGAAAGCTTAGTTCAAATCTCAGTTTTGATAATTACTAGCACAAATCTCAGTTTTGATAATTACTAGTAATGTGACCTTGGATTTAAGCTCTTTGGATCTCATTTTTTTCAGCTATAAAATGAGGTATATATAGATAATCTCAAAAGTCCCCTCCTTCCTCAAAATCTATGATGTTATAATATTACATTGTACTCTTTTTTCTCTTTCCTAATTCTTTAATATCCTTCATTCCTAACACCCCAAATATAAAGTCTGCGTGTCCAGCCCTGGTCTGTTCTCATCATGATCTGCACAGTTTTTCCTTCTCTTCTTTGGATGACTATCACCCCTGTGCAAATAAGTACCAAGTCTTTAGCTCCAACTCTAACTTCTTAGCATCAATTTTTCATTTTTTATTATCTCCTGGAAATTTCACTGAAATGTAATATCAAATTAAACATGGATAAAACTATCTAACCCTCAAATTTACACCATTCCTTAACTTGTCTCTCCTACTTATCTCATTTTTCTCCCATTGTCTGGATTCAGCTTTCATGTCCATTGCCCCTATCATCTAAGGTAACGAAGGGCTTCCAACCCATCACTGACTGACAGGGATGCTTGCTCTGAGCATGTGAAGACTTCCCCAGTGGAATGGGACAGGATGAGAACAATTTGTTCCCATTGCCAAGAAGGTAGATGAATCAGGCTATGTGTGGCATTTAGAGCTTTGTCAGACATCAGGGTCATCCTCTGCATCCCAGGACATCACCAATCATCTTGATTTTTGTCTTCCCACTGGACTTTGATGACTCAATAATAAGAGAGTGAGAGTGATGACTCTGTGCAATTCTCCCTCACTTAAATCCAATTCACTTAAAAATTAAGACATTACTTTGTGATGCTATTGTTCCTCTTCAAAAATGAAGGGCAAATAATAATAATAATAATAATAATAATATCAAACAGTGAGTTTTTTCTTCATAACAACTGATATTCATCAATTTATCCAATTCACCAAGTGTATATATTAAGTCCTTTCTATATTGTTTGTTATTCAGTTGCATCCAATTCTTTGTGACCTCATTTGGGTTTTTTTTTTGGCAAAGATACTGAAGGGGTTTGCCATCTCCTTCTCCAGCTCATTTTACAGATGAGGAAACTGAAGTTAAAAAAAGGGTTAAGTGACTTACTTAGAGTCACACAGCTGGTTAAATGTCTGAGTTTTCCTGACTTGCAGCCAGCACTTCTACCCATTGTGCCACATGACACAAGCTGTCCACATAACAATAAGGTCTAGAGAAATAGAAACAAATGGGGAATGGGACTCAATCTTTAGGCCCTAATCATCTCATATCTTAAGTAGCACAAACAACCTCTTAACTAGATTCACTAACTCCTGCCTCTTTCCCAATCTAATTGATCACATACATTAAAGTCAAATTAATCTTCCTCAAACACTGCTTTATGTTAGTTGCCTGCTTTTAAAAACCTCAAATGGCTCCCCATTTAACTATACAAATAAGCTTTGTGGTGCAGGGAGAAGAATACTGTATTGAACGCAGATAAACAACCTGAATTCAAATTTTTATCCTGCTTTTTTATTAACTGCATGATTGTGGTTAAGTCATCCAACCTTTGGACTTCAATTTCCTCATCTTTTAAAATGAAAAGATCATAGAGTTTATAAGGTCTTCCCTGAGCATCACAGCCCACAATACTCTCTCTGACCTCTAAAGTCTTAGGGAACTTCCTATCTATTATCATTTAATCATTAATTTTATACTTTCCCATTATATGTATTTTATCTTGAATGTTTTTAAATCTTGTACTTTTCATTAGTGTTAGTCTTCAGTAATAAGTGACTCTCCGACAAAGGCTGCTCAGGAATGGGTGCACAATAGTTATTCTATAAATACTTATTGATTCTGCCTTTCACAAAATGTCCATGGAAGCAATGGAGGGTAAAGGAGGGGGACATTTGGCCTTGGTTTCCTTTTAAAAGTAGCAATAATGAATAGATGTGCACTAAGCAGGACAAATGGAGAAGTCAATAAATGAATTTCATTACTTTATGAAATTATTTCCCTCTGCAAGGTTGATGAAAAGATATTCAGCAAATGATGAAAGGGATAGAAAGGTTTTTGTCCTTGCCGATTATAGCAGCATATGATCCTGAAATTTAGAAAGGGCCTTAAGGGCAGTCAAAGTTTCAGAATCTCAGAGGTAAAAGAGACCATTGAGATATTCAAGTCCAATCTGGACCCAAACAAGAATTCTCACTCCTGAAAACTAAGCAACCAATCACAGAGCCTTAGCCTGTTATGAGAGAAAAAGAGAGAGAAGGGAGGGAGTCTAAAGGAAAAGGAGGGAAGGAGAGAAGAGACAGAGAGAAAGAGATAGAGACAAGAGGCAGAAGAGAGAGAAACAGAGAGAGACGAAGACAGAGAGAAACAGAGAGACAGAGAGAGGGAGAGAGAGGAGGCAGAGAGAGAGAGAGAGAGAGAGAGAGAGAGAGAGAGAGAGAGAGAGAGAGAGAGAGAGAGAGACAGAGAGACAGAGAGACAGAGACAGAGACAGAGACAGAGACAGAAAGACAGAGAGAGACAGAGAGAGAGAAAGAGAGAGAGACAGAGAGAGAGAGAGAAAGAGAGAGACAGACAGAGAGAGAGAGAGACAGACAGAGAGAGAGACAGAGAGAGAGAGAGAAAGAGAGAGAGAAAGAGAAAGAAAAAGAGAAAGAAAAAGAGAAAGAGAGAGAGACAGAGAGAGAGAGACAGAGAGAGAGAGACAGAGAGAGAGACAGAGACAGAGAGAGAGAGAGAGAGAAAGAGAGAGAGAGAAAGAGAGAGAGAGACAGAGAAAGAGAGAGAGAGAGAGAGAGAGAGAGAGAGAGAGAGAGAGAGAGAGAGAGAGAGAGAGAGAGAGAGAGAGAACTGAGAACTAATCTTCTGAGCAGTACAACTTATCCTGGTGTCATTTCCCAGGTGAAGATAGCTTTCCTCACATAGAGCCAAAATCTGACCCCAAAGTTTCCATCCATTGCTCCTATTACTATTCTCTGGCACTAAGAACAAGATAAACCCTTCTTTTGAAATAAGTCCTACAAATACTTGAAGCTAGGTATCATTTTCTCTCCTGCCCCACCTGCCATAAATTCTCTCTTCTCCAGGCTAAACATCCTCAATTTCCTCAACCAATCCTCAAGAACCTTTACTGTCCTATTTCCTTTTCTCTGAATGATACCCAGGGTATCAATGTCTTCTCCAAAATCTGACATGCAGAAATGCAGAACACAATGAAGCTTACAGTCTCCTCAAAATGCAGGAGAAAGAGAATATTTCCTCCTTCTTTCTGGTCCTAGTAAGCAAGCTGACTCTGGGAAATGATTTGTTCAAGGTTATAGAGGGAAGAGGGACAAAGCTGGAATCCAAGCTCAGGTCCTGTAATTTCAAATCCAAAGCTTTGGCTCCTGTGCTACATGGGCAGGGCTCAGGAAGATTGAGCCAGCTAAGCACAGTAGCAGAGAACACAATGTTATTGGGTTCTATAAAGAGGAGGGTATTTTGTGCTATTTGATGACTAAGAGGTAAGTTTTTTTTTTTTAAAGTCATTTAACATCAAGGAGATAATCCCCATTCACACCCACAGTTCCAATAAAATTTTCCTTTACTGCTTCTCACCCAAACTGTTTGTTTCTCTATGGTATTTTTTTTTGCCTCTTCCACAAATTTCAACCAATTGATAAGCATTTTATTTATTTGTTTGTTTATGTATGTATATATTTACTTATTTATATGTTTGTTTAATTATATGTTTGTTTGTTTTGGTAAGCATTTAATAATCTCCTATCATCCTAAAATGATGTATCAGGTACTGTGTAAGACACTGAGGAATTAAAGACAAAGGTAAAATTGTCCCTGCAATGCAGAAATTTACTTTCTTGCTATTTTTCCAACATTATTTGATAAATACATATTAAGCACCTACTACGTGCAAAGTACTAGGTAAAAGGATATGAAGATAAAATGACAGTTTCTACTTGTATTTGTAAGAGGAAAATATACCCCTGGATTCTTTTCAGAAGCAGGTGTATTTGCAACTGTCCTTGCTATCCCTTTGTAAAAGTCTTCCCTCACTCTCCCAAATAGAACACAGTTCTTACCTGCAAGACACATGTAATTTACTTATGCTGTCCTGAACTATTTATTTTTCTCTTTACAATCTTGTCTCCCTAATGATTTTCTCATTACTCATAAGACTTTGCACATAGCAGGTACTTGGGAAATATTTGTAGATTGAATGACTGCCAAGTAGTATAAAGCTTAGCTCTTTCCTTCTAAACAACTATAAATGTGGGAGAAAAACAGAGAGAATGAAGGACAAGAGGCAAATTGGCAAGCAGGGGGTATAGTTGGGATTGCAGGGCGGCAAACAGGCTGGCGTTAGTAGCAAAAAAGTCAGGATGCAGATTTCTAAGGTAGCCTTGCAGAGGAGAGCACTTGAAGATCCAGCTGCACCTACAAAATTCTATCTGTAGCCTGACTGTGGTGCATAGATGGACCCTACACTGCCCTAGCCTGTTCATTCCTCATTGACCCCTAACAGCACTCAGACCAAACGAGTCTTTTAAAATAATGACAATGGAATCCCGGGCTCCTAATTTTGGCGCTAAGGACCTTAGAAGTCATCAAGTCCAGTCTCTTCATTTTACAGATAAGGAAATTGAGGCACAGGATCACACAACCAGTAAATGTTTGAGGCAGAATTCAAACTCAACTCTTCCTGACAAGTATCCATCAAGCCAACCTTCTTCTAGCTCAAACTGATGGAGAATTCTCAGATTTACAAAATACTTTACATAGATTATTTCATTTGATTCTGACAACTTCTAATGAAGGTGCTATTATTAATTTCCATTTTGTTATTGTTCAGTCATTTTCAGTGGTAACCATTTGGAGTTTTCTGGGCAAAGATGCTGGAGGGATTTGCCATTGCTTCTTCAGCTCATTTTACAGATGAGGAAACTGAGGCAAACAGGGTTAAGTGACTTGCTCAGAGTAACACAGCTATTAAATATCTGAGGCCAATTTTTGAACTTAGTAAAAATGGATCTTTAGCCAGGCCTGGCACTCTATGGACTAGTTACCTGCCCATTTTACAGACGAAAAAATTGAAACCAAGAGAGATTACGTGAGTTGCCCAGGATCCCACAATTAGTAGTTATTTGAGGTAAGATTCCAATTCAGATCTTCTTGTTTCCAAGTCCAGGATTATGATTATAACATCAACACAAAACACCACTATTAAAAAGCTCAGCTTCAATTAAACTTACTACTAAACTGTTTGGCATCAGGTAAGCAAAATACTGGGATTGCTGATAGAATTTAAATTCCTGAAAACATTTGCACTTTTATTTATTTATTTACTTTTACAAGCTGTCAGCGTAATAGTGTCATAATTCATTTTCAAAGCCATTTATAGCCTCACCCAGTGGCCTGTCCTGAAGTGGGCTGTATGGAAACAGCCGCCTTTCCATGACTAACGTGCTCTATTTACAATGACAAGTTTATCACACCCAAGATATTTTTATGGATGTAACTCCAGCTTGTGTTTTGGTTCCACTCCTCTTGCTGGCTCTCTTTTAGCACCCACTGCACAGAGAGGCAGCCCAGCTGCACTGGTTATTTAAACATGAATGGACTTCCAAATATGGAATAATAATAATGATAATCTCTTACATTTGTACACAGTGCTTTGTGTTTTCCAAAGCCTGTTCAAATTAATTCTCTCATTTGATCCTCAGAACAGCTTTGTGAGATAAAGCAGGCTGAGAGTCATTATCTTCCCTTTATAGGTGAGGCTTCATAAGAATATGACTTGGCTAAAGTCATGGAGTAATTTAAAAGGTTCCCTACAAGGCTTGGCTTGCATCCTGCCCCACAGGGCATTGTCTGAAGGCCTGGCCTTTCCTCCTCCTCATCCCCCAACACTCTCTCTTCCTATCCCCAAATTATTTTGCATTTACTTTTCATGTAATTTTATTCACATATCTGTGGACAGCTACCTCCTTCTTAGAGCAGAATGCAAGCTACTTGAGGCAGGAAGTATTTATTTTTGTCTTTGTATCCTTAGTACCTAGCATAGTGCTTGAATATATTAGATGCCTAAGAAGTGCTTGAATTGAATTGAATTGGCAAAGCTGCAAATAGAACCTGGCTTGCCTGCCTACTCCAGAGATCCTTCCAGTTCATCATGCTGCTTTACTGAAGCCAGAGTTTCCTTACAGAACAAGTAGCTCTCTCAAAAAGTGGTCATGATTGCAGAAGAGAAAAAAAAAAACGCTTTAATATGAAAAACTAGGATCAAAATATGAGCAGTACTACTGAACAATAAAGATTCATAGATTGTGAAACTGGAAGGGAACCTACAGGTTATTTATGCAAACTGCTTCTTTTTACAAATGAATTCACTGAGGATCAGAAAGGTTAGTGGTTTGCCACAGGTCACAAAGGTAGGAAGTAAAATCTATCCCCTCTGATACAGTTTTAGCATTCTGTGCATGTTATGGTATTATCTACTATATATCTTAGTGTAGTGTTTGAGGGATGATGTGGTTTTGACCAAAAATCCTTCCTATTAACTAAGAACTTTATTCATAAGGAAAATCTCAAATTAGACTCATAAAATCTCCCAAACAAGACATGCTAATTCCAATAGTGTGATTCTTTATTGTGGCTGGGGCCAAGAGAAGAAAGAATAATGGGAGAGGAATATAGTACATAATACTTAAGAATTGTTTCCTCCTATAATCAAGATTAAAGACAAAATCAATTTAACATAACACAATGAATCTCCCATTGCAAGATTACCATATTTAACAGGAATTAGTTAAATATCAATAACAACAAAAATATTTATATGGAAGGAAATATGAGACATAAAGATGTCAAAGCAATAGATGAAAAGTAGAACCAATAACCACTCAGAGGCATCTAGATGGCTCCATTGAGTCCTGGACCTGGAATCCAATAGACCTGAGTTCAAAGCCAACTTCAAATACTAACTCTGTGACCTTGAATAAGTAATTAGACCTTAGTCTGTCTTAATTTCCAAATATGTAAAATAAAGGTAATGAGAGCCCTTACCCTCCTGAGTATAGTGAGGATACAATGAGATAATATTTGTGAAGTACTTTATAAACTTTAAAGTGCTATTTAAATGTTTATTAGTATTATTCACTCTAATACTTGGCATTTTCCAGTTACATAAATTTCCTCAGGGAATCCTCATAACAAGTAGTTAGCCTGTATTATGTCTCTATTTTACAGATGAGGGAAATTAAATTCAAAGTTGTATTTATCATTTAAGGTAACTTTTAGGACGGGATCTCAAATGTGGACCTTGATTCCAAAGGCAGAACTCTTTCCATAACATCAGGCTGTCTCCAGCTTACCTATATAACTGTGAAATATAAAATTTTGGAGCCATCTAAATAATGAAGGATTTGTAGACCAAATTTCCAACTGAACCATTCCCCTTCATAGAAATATTTTGGAATTCCCCTGGGGAATTCCCCTTAGCAGATGTGTGGGAATTTGAGTCAGTGGTCCCTTTGTCATTGCTAAAAGCATACACTGAACACAAATTCACCACAGCAGCCTGAGTAGCTTCTTCCTGGAGCCAAGCTGTAATCCTGTAGTTAGCAAAATCCTGTTACTTTAACTGAGTAGAAGCGCCGGACTTGGCATGTCACAGCTCGTGTTTCAGTGGTTTTAAGGAATGAGTTGAAAGTGAGCTGTGTGGGCCAAGTGCAGTGGGGTGACAACCAGGGGCATGTCTATCCAGCCTCCTGGGACCTCCCTAAGAAAGAAAGAACAGCTGCTCACGTCCAAATGGCCTCACATCACAAAGGCAATCAGGATCATTCATGTCCTTAAAAAATGTGCCGTCTAGTCACCGCAAACACTCCAAACTTGGACATATACTGATAAGAGTTTAGCATGAATCAGGATGGTCAGGGAAGGCTTCCTGCAGGAGGTGAGGCTGGAGCTGGGCTTTAAGGGCAGGCAGGCTTGAAAGAGGCAGATGGGGAGGGGAGAAAGCATCCAGGCTGAGTGATGGCTGTATAGTCCTGGCTCTCAGCAGGGACGGCTGAATCAGCAGGAGCCAGCAGGGTCTGCTGCAACTATGTAGAGCATCACTGTCAGTTGGGGGTGAGGGATGAACACCTCCTGAATGAAAAAGAACTAAGTTTCCAGGAAGAATCTTGACTTCAGACAAAGTGCTAACTGGTCTATATCCTAGATCTTAGCTCTCAGCAGATAGCCTCAGATTTTAATTACCACTAGTAACTAATCTGCCCACTGACAGACCCTCAAGTATCACACCCTGGAAGTCATTTTACTAAGAGAACATCCAAGGCTTAGAATTAAGTCTATGTTGGGTAGTACAATGGATAGAGTGTCAAGTTTAGAGTCAGGACTCATTTCTTGAGTTTAAATCTAGACTCAGATTCCTATTCTTTGTGTGACCTGAGCAAGCCTCAGTTCCTAATCTGTAAAATCAGCTGCAGAAGGAAATGACAAACCCCTCCAATATCTTTGCCAAGAAAACCCCAAATGGAGAAACAGAGAGTAAGACATAACGGAAATAACTGAACAACAAATATGTGACAAGCAATAGAGTAATATTGGTGAAGCAGAAGAAGCAGAAGAAGAAGCAGAAGGAGAAGGAGAAGGAGGAGAAGGAGAAGGAGGAGGAGGAAGAGGAGGAGGAGGAGGAGGAGGAGGAGGAGGAGGAGGAGGAGGAGGAAAAGGAGGAGGAAGAGAAGGAGAAGGAGGAGGAGGAGGAAGAGAAGGAGAAGGAGGAGGAGGAGGAAGAGAAGGAGGAGAAGGAGGAGGAGGAGGAAGAGAAGGAGGAGGAGGAGGAGGAGGAGGAGGAGGAGGAGGAGGAGGAGGAGGAGGAGGAGGAGGAGGAGGAGGAGGAGAAAGAAGAATTAAATCTGTATCTTATTTCTTTCCATCTCTAGATGTATCTCCTCCTTTCTCTACTCCCATATTCCCCACCTCTACCCTTAAGGATTTCCCTCATTACAAGTTCTTGAGTAGCATATGATAATGATATGTCTGCAAAAAGAAAACGAGCATGAATAAACATTCCTAGTATGGTTAGGAGGTAGATTTAACTAATGCAGAAGGAAAAGACTGAGCAAAACCTTATGTTGAAGGTTCCTATTAGGAAGAAACGAGAAAAGTGGTTGGTTAAGCACCATAGGGTCATATTATCATAGGCCTTGAAAACCAAAGAAAGGCTTGATGTAGTCAAACACTGAAAATCTTATAAAATTAGAATCAGAAGGGAGATTTGAAATTATGTACCAATCCCTTAATTTTTCAAGTATGGTAAATAAAGCCTGAGCAGCTAGGTAACACAGTACACAGAGGATGGGCTTGGAATAAGGAGAATTCATTTTCCTGAGTTTGAATCTGGCCTCAGAGACTTACCAGCTATGTAACCCTAGTCTGTCACTTTACCTTATTTGCCTGTTTTCTTGTCTGTTAAATCAGCTGGAGAGGAAAATGGAAAATCACTCCAATATTTTTGCCAAGAAAAACTCAAAATGGGGCCACACAGTGTTAGGCACAACTGAAATGACTCCACAACCACAGAAAAACAAGGCCCAGAGATATTAAGATACTTTCCCCAAAACACATTAAACAGAGATTTATGGAGATGTTTAGGGTTAGCTTATAGAAGAGTCACAAATAGAGAGGCCTTTAATATGTATCTAGGATTGTATCAGAGAACAACTTCCCTGAAGTAAAATATGGAGAAATATCAAAGAGAAATGAAAGGTGATTATTCTGGAGCAGATGGCTGTCATGAAAGTCTTTCTCAGGCAAGAAAATAGTTTTCATATCAAATTCACTGAAGGAAGTATGGTAGATACATGAAGAAATCAGGATTTGAATTTTTCTTAAGAGCATTGTTTTGGAAAGACATGAAAGGAATTATTGTGAAATTTCCAGCCAAACAATTTGTGTTAATTTTTTTTCTTTAGTAAAAGAATAAAAAATAATAAAACCATGTCACAGAAATACAGGTTTAATCTGATTTAAATGTGTTGGTCTGATCATATCATCAATAATTAAGAAGTAATGGAAAAATCAGGCAGAAATAGAAATCATTTTAAATTTAATCTTCTGTTGTTGAGAGTATTTGTTAAGACTGCAAATGCCAGGCTGAACTCCACAATGATCTGGCCGATCTGAACAATTGCCTGAACCCGCCTGACTGAAGTTAAATCTGGAATGAACAATCCTTTAAATTTCAATATTATGGCTAACTTACTATTGTTATACATCAGGATTTGTTGACTTTCTAAATATGTGGGAGATGCTTATCTATACTTAAATGTTGTGCAATCCCTCTCTATTTTTTCTTCACAAGACCAAGCCTTTGTCAGGACATGATGACTAATGTCAGCTTTGGAGACTGGACCAATTTAGAATTAAACCAAAAAAGGCCACTGTTCAGGTCCCACTATGTCACCTTTTCCCAATGACCCCACTGACATTAATGTCTCCCTTTCTTTTTCCTTCCCAAATATCACCTAAACTATATATTTTAATATTTGGTACTGTATTTTTTACATCCATTTTTCATATGCATAAATAAGTGTTGTCCTCTCAATCAGAATCTTGGAGAACAGGATCTCTGTTCCATCCTGTGTTTTCCCCAGACTACTCAAGAACACAGTCTTCAAAAGACAATTATTGTTTGATTGAAAGGCAACAAAGGTTATCCTTTGGAAAGACCACTGAATTTTGCAGTCAAGAGGTTCAGCTTTGAATTTTGACCCTGACACATTCACTGAATGACTTTGGAAGTCATGTGAACTCCTATGAACCTAATGGGTATCTCCAAGGAAATGTAGATGACTGTACATACATGTCTCACAAAATGGATTGGGAGAATGTGTTTTGTCAGTCTAAACATGCATATAAATGGGATTTGTCATTTATGATGGACTCCAGCAAGAAATGGAGTTGGTCCTGTGGTCTCCTAGACAGCTGCCCTGATGAGGTCACCTGGTCTTCCCAACATCACTAGAACAATGCTGAGACTTCCTCCTTCTAAGTATATTGCCTCAATCAATACATTTCTATAAAGGTTTCCTATTTGTCTCTTGAATTGGCTTAGACTTCTGAATGAAAAATTGCCAATTTGGTGAGTATAAAAACAATGAAACCTTTTCATGGATTGAAAAAAAAAAGTGAATCTCCTACACTAACAGTTTGCACTTACTATTTTCTGATTATAATAAAAAGAATGCTCTAAAATATAAATTATAAAATAATTATATAATATAATATATATTATAATATATAATATAATGTAATATAAAATATAAAATTATTACTCAGCAATTATATTTTAGTGGAAAGAACACTGGATTTGGAGTTGACATCTTGCATTCAAATATTGGTTCTGATATTTACCAATTGTGTGATTTTTTAATATCTTTCACTCTTTTTATGGGTCTCGATATTTTGGGCAATAAAATTATGGTGTTGTGCTACATGAGCCCTAAGATCTCTTCTAGATCCAGATTCTGTAAATCAGTCATTTGGCACCATCTGCCAGCCTGGAGATAGCCCTGCCCTTTTGAACTGGACCCATGTCAGCACAACACACAGTTTGTGAATGTAATATGTAATACATTTTGCATCTGGTTCAGCATTTTACATTTTTAATAGTACTTTCACTATGTCCATTATTTTCTTTGATGACTATTAAATAAGAAATACAGGGCTCCACTTGTGGAGTTTGGTGCCTAGCCTTGCCATTTACTAGCTAGGTAAGCCCGAGTAAAGTATCTCATCTTAATGGACTTTAGTTTCCTCCTCAATAAAATAGGAATAATGTTTGCCTTACCTTTCTCAGAGTTGTGACAGGGAAATATTACATATATTTAAAATTATATATCTGCATATATAATTTTTAAAAATAAAATACATATAAATAAATTTTAAAAATAAAAATAGCTCGGTGGTGCAGTGCTGGATCTGAAGTCAATAATACCTAAGTTCTAATTCTGCCTTTTTTAAACTTATTTTATTTTTACTAAATTTTTTAAACTTTTTTTTTTTTAACATTTACTAGATATGAGATTTTGGGCATGTCCTTAATGACTTTCAGACTCACTTTCCTCATCTGTAACGTGGATGGTTTCCAGGGTTGTTATGAGAATTAAATGAGATAACATATGTATAGCTCTTTGCAAAGCTCAAAATGCAATATAAATATGAAATATTATGTTATTAGTCCTTAAGGCTTATATAAATGTGAGCTATTAATATTACTATATTATAGCACAATTGTAGTGGAAATAGTTTTTCCCTGCAATATTATGTCAGATATCCTAGCTTCCTGGACCCAATGAAAAGTTAGAGCCAATAAGAAAAATTAGTTACCCTAGATAATAATGTAGTAGGAATTAGGGCTCAGGTCTACTGACTCTTAATCTGGTGTTTGTTCTTTTACTCATCCGATTGTCAATCAATCAACAAGCATATATTAAATGCCTGCTCTTGGATGGGCATAGTAGTTGGCCCTAAGAATATAAATACAAAAGTGAGATTTTTACGTATCCTTAAGAAATTTATATTCTATTGATATCATCACCTAGAACAAAGCTTCTTTACCTATGAGTTATGACTCTATAAGGGGTCATATAATTGAATGTGAGGGTCTCAAAATTATGATTTTTATTATAGTAAATGTTTGATTTGTATGTCTATTTTACATACTTATATACCCAGGGATGCATAAACATTTGTCAAATGAAAAGGGGTCAAAAAGTAGAAAAAGTTTAAGCCCTGCTCTAGAAATCAGGGTTCTCTAAAGTCATTAAAATTTTCTTCTGGCACACACTCAAGAATTACTTGAGGCTGCGGAAAACACCTGATTATTATGAAATTTAGCTCTTCACTAATTTTTCTGCAGTGCTACTCCTCTTGTGGCCATTTTGGCAAAAGGTAAACTTTTAGTACCTAATTTCCACGGTATTGGACCTTAGGTATCCAGATGGCCAGCAGAAGATATATTCTGACTGCATACATGGCTCCCACTGTTCAGCTTCTCTAAATCACAGTCTTAGCCACTAACCATGGGCATGTTCTCCAAATAGTATTTGCCACATGTGCACCCCCCAAGGGTCAGACCTCACATCTGTTTACATTAAAAGAACCAAATTCCTGCTGACTAATTACCTTTCCTTTCCTGTGAATAAACAGAAGATCTAAAGTTAATTAAGGTACTTGTTCAATTACTTTAATTGGTATTAGTAGTGCTGCTTCTTCATATTTAATATATGGGAACCTTTCTGATGTGGGCGTCAGACAGAAGCAATGTGATTGGATGCACTGGCCAAAGCTTGAGGAACAGCCTAAAATTTTCTCAGTCACAATAAGCTTAAATGAAAGAACATGAGTGACTCACCACTTAGAAAAATCAGATTCAAATGGAAGAAATACTATTTTCTGTTCCAATACCCAAATAAGAACTGGGATGTAATGTTCCTTATGCTCAAGGGATCAGTCAATAAATACTTATTAAGCACCTCTTATATACCAGACACTGGGCTAAGCCCTTGATAAATTGCTAGAATAATTGTTCTGTAAGAAAGGACCGGCAGGAGGATTTCAGAGAAGCCTGGAGAGACTTACAGTAACTGATGCTGAGTGAAATGAGCAGAACCAGGAGATCACTGTACCCAAAAACATATATGATGATCAATTCTGATGGACATGACTCTCTTCAACAGTGAGATGATTCAAACCAGTTCTAATTGTTCACTGATGACGACAGCCATCTACACTCAGAGAGAGGACTGTGGGTTTAGTTATTTAACATCCCCAGAGACACGGATAAATCAAACCCTTGTCAACAATACTGTAGGAATAATCTGCCTGTGGTTGCTCTTGCCTTCCAACTCCCCCACTAATCCTTTTATTTATTAGTTTGTGGATCACAACGTAGCATTCTCACTCTCTGTTGTTGTTTGCTTGCATTTTGTATTCTTTCTCAGTTTTTTCTTGATCTGATTTTTTCTTGTGCAGCAAGATAACTGTATAAATATGTATACATATATTACATTTAATATATATTTTAACATATTTAACATGTATGGGACTAACTCCCAGCTAGGGGAGGAGATGGGGGGAAGGAGGAGAAAAGTTGGAACAGAAGTTTTTGCAAAGGTCATTGTTGAAAAATTATCCCTGTACCTATGCATAAAATTTTTGTTAAAAAAAATAATTTTTTTTAAAAGTACCCATGCATAGTTGCTTTGTAAATAAAAAGCTATAATATAAGTTGCCAGAGTAGGTAGACAACTACCTGATATGACGAGGGATTCCAAGAAAATCCTTGAAGGAGGCCATAAAAAGCCTGTCATGTGACAATTCATTTATTCTTCTACCATTAGACATTCTCAGCAGGGATTGGGCACTTATTAGGTGCTTAATAAATGTTTATTGATTAATGATTGACTGATTGATTAATTTAATAAGAATTGGTTTGCGTTCAGAATCTACTGTGTTCAGACCACTGGAGGAGCTATGGGGAGAGATATAGAACTTAAATACAACCTTGTGTCTGAGACATGTACTTGGAATATAGGTAGTCCTACATTCAAATCCTGCCTCCAACACTTAATAGCTGGGTGATGCTGGGCAAGTAAATTTGCAAGCCTTAGTTTTGTCATTCATAAAATAGGCCTTCCTTCAGCGATCTGTTGTGAGCATCAAATAAAAATAGATAGTTTTTTTGTTTGTTTGTTTTTTGGGTTTGGTTCTTTTGCAAACTAAAAGTGCTATATAATTATCAAATGTTAGTTATTACTGCTACTCATAGAACTTACAATCTTATAAGAATATTACACAAACATTATTATATAATCAATTAGTAGTTTCTTGTCAAGTCATCTCTCTTGCTCTTCATGTCTTGAAATGTTTCTAATTATTGATAAATGTTAGGGGATCAAACATTCTATGCACGCACACACACAAACACATACAGACACAAAAATTGCATTAGCAAATTGCAAAACAAAGTGCTAAGTGAATTGCCTGGGTTCAGCATTAATCTGAGTTTCCTCTTTTAAAAATCAGTATTTTTGGATGAAGAAGCCTATTAAATTACTGTGCACAGGGGATAGTATCTTCTGGTCTAGAGTCAGGAGGACTCATCTTCCATAGTTCAGATCTTTCCTGTGTGACCCTGAACAAATCACTTAATCCTGTTCGCCTCAGTTTCCTCATCTATACAATGAATTGTAGAAGGAAATGGCAGACCTCTCCAGTATCTTGGCCATGAAAATCCCAGTGAGTCACAAAAAGTCAGACATGACTGAAAAATCACTAAAACAACAATAATGGGATATCATCAGTGAG
>NC_133619.1:346247562-346250062 GCF_048593235.1 Sminthopsis crassicaudata | reverse complement strand
TTGATCCCCACTTGAGCACAAGTGCCTTCTTCCAAAAATTTTTTATTTCTATTTTGTGTGTATATAATCCATATACATATATATATGTATGTATATATATATATATATGTATATATATATATATATATATATATATATATATATATATATAATGAGATCTTTGAGGGCAGGAACTATTTCACTGTTACTTTTATATCTCCTATGTGTAATATAGTGCCTAGTATGCACTAGGCACTGAATAAAGGCTGGCCCATGTTTTTCTGTCAAAAGACAGGAGACATGCTTCATTTGCAATGTCATGTCAGGCAGTCAACAAATACTTAACACTTACTAAATGCCAGTTACTGTATTGAGCACTAGATATATAAAGAAAGGCAAAAACATGTTCAGTAATCTCAAAAAAGTTTACATTGCATGAAAGTAACATATAAAAACTAATAAAAAATTATAGATGATGTAAATGGAAGATAATTTTGGAGGAAAAACACTAGCAGTAGGGAAGGACTAGAAAAGGTCTATAAAGTTGAGATTTGAGACATGTATTAAAGAAAGCCAGAAAAACCAGATGGCAGAGGTAAGAATGGAGAGCAATCCAAGTATAGACTAAAAAGACATAAAATCAGAAAATGGACTCTTTAGTAGGAACTGTAAGAAGACGAAGTTTCTGGATCATAGAATAAATGGAGAAGAGTAAAGTATAAGAAGATCTGAAAGATGGGAAGGAATCAGGTTGGGATGGTATTAAAAAACCAACAGAATTGTATATGAATATCTATTAAAAGAGAGTGAGGAAATGTCAGGCTGGTAGGAGGAGAATCACAAAAAAAAGTTATAAAAACCTAGGTAAGATAAACTATCCAGAAGAAGGGAGATGGTGGCAGAGATAGTAGAGAGGTTAAAAATGAAGAAGGCTAAGATGGTATAATAAAGAGATTATATACAACTTCTGAAAGTACGGTTTCATTTAAATAATATCAGAAGTAAATTCTAAGAGATTTAGAATCAAATTATAGGAGAGGAAGAAGAGATACCAAGGGTAGCTGGTTTTCTTAAGAAGTTTAGTTATGTGAGGGAATGAGAGACAGAGAGAGGCAGAGAGAGGGACATAGAAAGGAAGAGAGAGAAAGAGAGGGAGAGAGACAGAGACATAGAGAGAGAGAGACAGAGACCCAAAGACAGAGATAGAAAACTGTGCATGTCCATGTTTGTGGAAAGCAGGAAAGTAATTAGTATTTGTAAAGAACTTCGACTTTATGAGAAAGTAAGGATAAGGAAGGAGTGTTCTACTGGAGAATATGAGCTGATAACAGGGTGGAGGAGGGAATGTGCATCTAGAGGACACTACTTTCGAAAGGAGAGATGAAGTGAAATAGGAATTGTCAAGATAAGATATCTATTTAATGTGATATGAGTAAGGATGGGGATGGAAGAGAGAGCTCTTAGAAAATGATATCAATTTTTAGTGAAGTATGAGATGAGATAATCATCTGAGAGAATGGGGTGGAGGCACCACAAAAAGCTTGAAAAGAAATGAAGAGCGTTGGAAAGGCTACTCTGTTTGATGTTATAGTAAATCAATTGGGAAAGTATGAAAGGATTGTTTTGATGCAGGAAGTGGCTAGTTGAACTCATATAACATAAATTTGTAATGGACCCCAGTTTCATAATTTTATCTAGTTCTGTTGTATAAAATATGAATATGAGTAAAGATGATCCAAGGCTAGGGTTTAACAAGGGCACGATCAGCAATATAACAAGGAATGAAGAGACTAAAATATAGATTGGCAGTATATCTGAACTAGTTCACTGATGGGTTGAAATAGTGAAGGGAGGAGCATTCAGCATTTAAATGGGGCAATGACCAGAGGAAGAACTGAGGGATAGTGATGAAAAAGAATGGACTAAGAGTATGAAGTATATAACTATATCTATAGATTTGTTACAGTGAAAGAATTGGTCACAGAATTCAGTGGACTGAAAAATTGGGAAGTTGGGGTTTTTCAGGGAGTATCAATATTATGTTGAAATATAGAAGAGAAAAAGATTGTGATCTAGGTTCTGAACTCATTGAGGAAAGAAGCATGAAGAATGTTCTGTTGATAATAGCTAATATAAAATAAGGTCTTGATTGGTAATAAATTTTAATTTGTTGAATCTCAAAAAAGAATTAATGAGTGACAATGATAGAAGGAAAAACTAGAACCAACACCTATAATGCTGGAAGCTCTATTTGAAGCTAAAGGCTTCAAATATAAGGGCTGATGATGGGCTGTGTGTCCTTTCTTCTGAGGATCAGCCTAGATAAAAGCAAAGAGCCTCCTCTTCAGATGACATAATCAGCTGATTTGAGGACATGACAAAAGGCATGGAACAATAGAGGGAGCAACCACAATTAAGAACTCAAGGTACAAAGATTTATAGTTCATATATTTTTAGATCACACTAAGATTTATTTGGACATCAAGTTATCATTGTTCAAGAGGATATCACCCCAATTATT